>NC_091330.1:1265000-1287500 GCF_038502225.1 Cherax quadricarinatus | reverse complement strand
GTACTGAACCCCTAACTTAGTAAAACACAAGTGAAACTCGAGGAAGTCCACGGGAGTGTATTTCAACTGGTGCCAGAGTTGTTGAGGAGGAATTATAAAGAATGAGATATCAGGATCTTCCGACCACTCGATGATTGAACGACAAAACAAAACACGATCACATCATTGGAAATACAAGATAGCTAAGTAAACAATGCTGTATATATGTTTCATTATAGAAACTAACTTTTTCTACACATGCATAGTTAAGAGTTGAGAAATATTGAAGATTTTCAGTCGAAAATCAGGGTGGAGTGGTGGTTGTGGTGGTGGTGGCGCCCACTCTTCCTCCCCAGTGAGAGAGAGAGAGAGAGAGAGAGAGAGAGAGAGAGAGAGAGCTTCCCCTGGCCTAAGACAGGTGTGCACTCTGATCTCTACTGTCTTCCTTCACGTTTAATACTGGACGGAATTGCCACTGTTGCATTGTCCATGAATCTCTTGTTATTCCGCCTGTTGTTCCTGCCTGCTAGTCAAGTTATTTCAGCCCATCTTCCTAGTAATTATGTCATAAGTTACTGTTTACAGCACTTTTCTAGGTTAGGTTACCTTAGGTTAAGTTGTCTTAGGTTAGGTTAGCTTAGGTTCGGTTAAGTTAGGTGAGGTTAGGACAGGTAAGGCTAGGTTAGGTTAAGTTAGAGTAGGGTTGATTAGGTTAGGTTGGTTAGAAAAACTATAAACATAAGATAAAAGGTGATAAAAGATAGTCAGTCAGGTGAAAAGAAAGCAGGTACCCACTACGAGCGAGGGCAATACAAAGTCATTTTTCTGACTTTTCAAGACGCCGTCAGCAGTCACCCACTTGACTGTGTCTACACCAGTGTCATGATGCCTGTGGTTAAGACGACGAGTTGGGTTATTTATATCTGAAGTACAGCTTGTCAGGCAGATATGTGTTTAAATATACGCAACCTAGTCATTAATCTGCTAGAAAGTTACTGACTGTACTATGTTAGTGTTACTACCCTCAGTTACTGACTGGACTAAGTTGGTGTTACTACCCTCACTTATTGACTGGACTATGTTGGTGTTACTACCCTCAGTTACTGACTGGACTATGTTGGTGTTACTACCCTCAGTTACTGACTGGACTATGTTGGTGTTACTACCCTCACTTATTGACTGGACTATGTTGGTGTTACTACCCTCAGTTACTGACTGGACTATGTTGGTGTTACTACCCTCACTTAATGACTGGACTATGTTGGTGTTACTACCCTCACTTAATGACTGGACTATGTTGGTGTTACTACCCTCACTTAATGACTGGACTATGTTGGTGTTACTACCCTCACTTAATGACTGGACTATGTTGGTGTTACTACCCTCACTTAATGACTGGACTATGTTGGTGTTACTACCCTCAGTTACTGACTGGACTATGTTGGTGTTACTACCCTCACTTAATGACTGGACTATGTTGGTGTTACTACCCTCACTTATTGACTGGACTATGTTGGTGTTACTACCCTCAGTTACTGACTGGGCTATGTTGGTGTTACTACCCTCACTTAATGACTGGACTATGTTGGTGCTACTACCCTCACTTAATGACTGGACTATGTTGGTGCTACTACCCTCACTTAATGACTGGACTATGTTGGTGCTACTACCCTCACTTAATGACTGGACTATGTTGGTGCTACTACCCTCACTTAATGACTGGACTATGTTGGTGCTACTACCCTCACTTAATGACTGGACTATGTTGGTGCTACTACCCTCACTTAATGACTGGACTATGTTGGTGCTACTACCCTCACTTAATGACTGGACTATGTTGGTGCTACTACCCTCACTTAATGACTGGACTATGTTGGTGCTACTACCCTCAGTTACCATTTTTCTTGACATTAAACAATTCTAATTTAAACGATGTGTAATATTTATTTTGATATGTATTAAAGTACAAGTCTTTACATCACTCTTATACAACTCTTTACATCACTCTTGTACCTTCGTTACATCACTCTTATACAACTCTTTACATCACTCTTGTACCTTCGTTACATCACTCTTATACAAGTCTTTACATCACTCTTGTACCTTCGTTACATCACTCTTATACAAGTCTTTACATCACTCTTGTACCTTCGTTACATCACTCTTATACAAGTCTTTACACCACTTCACCACTCTATATCACTCCATCACTTCTTTCACTGCTGCTGTACCACTTTCTCCATCGCTTTTCCACTTTACCACTCTTTCTACCACTTTCCATCCCACCACCACCACTTCTCCATCACACCACCACCACTTCTCCATAACACTACCACCACCACCACTTCTCCATCACACTACCACCACCACCACTTCTCCATCACACTACCACCACCACCACTTCTCCATCACACTACCACCACCACCACTTCTCCATCACACTACCACCACCACCACTTCTCCATCACACTACCACCACCACCACTTCTCCATCACACTACCACCACCACCACTTCTCCATCACACTACCACCACCACCACTTCTCCATCACACTACCACCACCACCACTTCTCCATCACACTACCACCACCACCACTTCTCCATCACACTACCACCACCACCACTTCTCCATCACACTACCACCACCACCACTTCTCCATCACACTACCACCACCACCACTTCTCCATCACACTAACACCATCACCACTTCTCCATCACACTACCACCACCACCACTTCTCCATCACACTACCACCACTACCACTTCTCCATCACACTACCACCACTTCTCCATCACATCACCACCACTTCTCCGTCATACTACCACCACTTCTCCATCACACTACCAGCATGACTTCTGCAGCAGTGCCAGTGGCACTGCACAAAACAACCAACAGTGGCACCATTCAACAAAAGCATCATTACTGAGCCAGTGTAAACAGTCATTCTGGTGGGTAATTAACCTGGCCAGGTGGCCCCTCAGGTAATTCTCCTTCCCCACCCACCCTCCCTCACCTGCCCCTCCTGACTCCACCCATTACATCCCCCCCGATCCCTGCTTGCTCCATCCCCATAGGTGAGAGAGAGAAAGAGAGAGAGAGAGAGAGCTGATGTAGGTAACAGCTCTTAGCTTGTCGATAAAGTTAGGAATCCTTAACCTGTAAATAGCTTGTCAATAAAACTAGGGATCCTTAACCTTATCAAACCCTGTGTAAAAAAAAAATAAGAGAGAGAGAGGGAGAGAGAGTACTCTGCTGTATGTGGTTGCATGGGTCGAGTCGCATATCCTTACCCCACTGTGTGTTTGTACTCACCTGGTTCTCACCTAGTAGTGGTTTCAGGAATCGAGTCACAGCTCCTGGCCCCGCCTCTTCATTGGTCGCTACTCGGTCACTCTTCCCGGTCCATGAGCTTTATCATACATCTTAAAGCTCTGTGTGTGTGTGTACTCACCCAGTTGTGCTTTTGCAAGGGTAATCTCAGCTCCTGGACTCGCCTTTTGACGTACAATCAACCGCCATTATTAGTTCCTGGGTTCTTGGGGCCCTGTCATACCTTATCTTGAAGCTATGTATGGAATTTGCTTCCACCAGACCGTCAGTCAGATAACTCCTCTTATTTACTTCCCAGAGACTGAAAAAGTAATTCTTAATATCCCTTTAACTTATGTGTGTTTTAAAATTCCATTTGTGACACCCTGGCTCCTGTGACACCTTGGCTCCTGTGACACCTTGGCTCCTGTGACACCCTGGCTCCTGTGACACCCTGTCTCCTGTGACACCTTGGCTCCTGTGACAACTTGGCTCCTGTGACACCTTGGCTCCTGTGACACCTTGGCTCCTGTGACACCTTGGCTCCTGTGACACCTTGGCTCATGTGACACCTTGGCTCCTGTGACACCCTGGCTCCTGTGACACCCTGGCTCCTGTGACACCCTGGCTCCTGTGACACCCTGGCTCCTGTGACACCTTGGCTCCTGTGACACCCTGTCTCCTGTGACACCCTGGCTCCTGTGGCACCTTGGCTCCTGTGACACCCTGTCTCCTGTGACACCCTGGCTCCTGTGACACCCTGGCTCCTGTAACACCCAGTCTCTTGTGACACCCTGTCTCCTGTGACACCCTGTCTCCTGTGACATCCTGGCTCCTGTGGCACCTTGGCTTCTGTGACACCTTGGCTCCTGTGACACCCTGTCTCCTGTGACACCCTGGCTCCTGTGACACCCTGTCTCCTGTGACACCCTGGCTCCTGTGACACCCTGGCTCCTGTGACACCCTGGCTCCTGTGACACCCTGTCTCCTGTGACACCCTGGCTCCTGTGACACCCTGGCTCCTGTGACACCCTGGCTCCTGTGACACCCTGTCTCCTGTGACACCCTGTCTCCTGTGACACCCTGGCTTCTGTGACACCCTGTCTCCTGTGACACCCTGGCTCCTGTGACACCCTGGCTCCTGTGACACCCTGGCTCCTGTGACACCCTGTCTCCTGTGACACCCTGGCTCCTGTGACACCCTGGCTCCTGTGACACCCTGGCTCCTGTGACACCTTGGCTCCTGTGACACCTTGGCTCCTGTGACACCCTGGTTCCTGTGACACCCTGGTTCGTGTGACACCCTGGCTCCTGTGACACATAAGAACATAAGAACATAAGAACGAAGGAACACTGCAGCAGGCCTACTGGCCTATGCGAGGCAGGTCCAAGTCTCCTACCGGTTTAAGCCAATGCACCCAACTTAGTCAGGTCAGGTCACATTGACTTAAGGGAGGAACACGGCAACCGACCTGGTAGCACAAGCTAGTCAGGTCCAACTCACACCCACCCACATCCACTCAGGTATTTATCCAACCTATTTTTAAAGCTACACAACGTTCTGGCCTCTATAACTGTACTTGGGAGTTTGTTCCACTCATCCACAACTCTATTACCAAACCAGTACTTTCCTATATCCTTCCTGAATCTGAATTTTTCCAACTTAAAACAATTGCTGCGAGTCCTGTCTAGGCTAGATATTTTCAGCACACTATTTACATCCCCTTTATTTATTCCTGTCTTCCATTTATACACTTCAATCATATCCCCCCTAATTCTACGTCTTTCTAGAGAGTGCAGATTCAGGGCCCTTAGTCTATCCTCATAGGAAAGGTTTCTGATACATGGGATCAACTTTGTCATCCTCCTTTGTACATTTTCCAGAGCATTTATATCCATTCTGTAATACGGTGACCAAAACTGTGCAGCATAATCTAAATGAGGCCTAACCAAGGATGTATAGAGTTGAAGAACAACCTGAGGACTCCTATTATTTATGCTTCTTGATATGAAGCCAAGGATTCTATTAGCTTTATTGCGAACACTTATGCACTGTTGTCTTGGTTTCAGATTACTGCTAACCAGAACTCCTAAATCTTTTTCGCAATCCGTAATATTAAGATCTACATTATTTAGTTTATATGTGGCATGGTTATTGTCCTGTCCAACATTTAGAACTTTGCATTTGTCTATATTAAACTGCATCTGCCACTTCTCCGACCACTGCATCAGTCTATTCAAATCTTCCTGGAGTGACTCAAGAAATCGTAATGACACGATTGCAAACAAACCATACCCCCGGCCGGGATTGAACCCGCGGTCATAGAGTCTCAAAACTCGCTAACGCGACGGGCTGGAGTTTTGAGACTCTATGACCGCGGGTTCGATCCCGGCCGGGGGTATGGTTTCTTCCTGGAGTGCTCGAATGTCCTCGTCAGAATGAATTCGACGGCCTATTTTGGTGTCATCGGCAAACTTGCTGATGTCGCTCTTTATGCCCTCATCTATGTCGTTTATGTAGATTGTGAACAGCAGGGGGCCCAACACTGACCCCTGTGGAACACCGCTCGTGACGCTTCCCCACTCTGATTTCTCCCCATTTATGCAAACTCTCTGCTGCCTATTTGTCAACCATGCCTCTATCCAGGAAAAAATTTCTCCTCCTATTCCATGTGCCTTAATTTTCCTCAATAGTCTCTGATGTGGGACCCTGTCAAAAGCCTTACTGAAGTCCATATACACAATATCATATTCATTACCATGATCTACCTCCTCAAATACCTGGCTCCTGTGACACCCTGGCTCCTGTGACACCCTGGCTCCTGTGACACCCTGGCTCCTGTGACACCTTGGCTCCTGTGACACCTTGGCTCCTGTGACACCCTGGCTCCTGTGACACCCTGGCTCCTGTGACACCCTGGCTCCTGTGACACCTTGGCTCCTGTGACACCCTGGCTCCTGTGACACCCTGGCTCCTGTGACACCTTGGTTCCTGTGACACCTTGGCTCCTGTGACACCCTGGCTCCTGTGACACCCTGGTTCCAGTGACACCTTGGCTCCTGTGACACCCTGGCTCCTGTGACACTCTGGCTCCTGTGACACTCTGGCTCCTGTGACACCCTGGCTCCTGTGACACCCTGGCTCCTGTGACACCCTGGCTCCTGTGACGCCCTGGCTTCTGTGACACCCTGGCTCCTGTGACACCCTGGTTCCTGTGACACCCTGGCTTCTGTGACACCCTGGCTCCTGTGACACCTTGGCTCCTGTGACACCTTGGCTCCTGTGACACCCTGGCTCCTGTGACACCCTGGCTCCTGTGACACTCTGGCTCCTGTGACACCCTGGCTCCTGTGACACCCTGGCTCCTGTGACACCCTGGCTCCTGTGACGCCCTGGCTTCTGTGACACCCTGGCTCCTGTGACACCTTGGCTCCTGTGACACCTTGGCTCCTGTGACACCCTGGCTCCTGTGACACCCTGGCTCCTGTGACACCCTGGCTCCTGTGACACTCTGGCTCCTGTGACACCATGGCTCCTGTGACACCCTGGCTCCTGTGACACCATGGCTCCTGTGACACCCTGGCTCCTGTGACACCTTGGCTCCTGTGACACCCTGGCTCCTGTGACACCCTGGCTCCTGTGACACCCTGGCTCCTGTGACACCCTGGCTTCTGTGACACCCTGGCTCCTGTGACACCCTGGCTCCTGTGACACCCTGGCTCCTGTGACACTCTGGCTCCTGTGACACCCTGGCTCCTGTGACACCCTGGCTCCTGTGACACCCTGGCTTCTGTGACACCCTGGCTCCTGTGACACCCTGGCTCCTGTGACACCCTGGCTCCTGTGACACTCTGGCTCCTGTGACACCCTGGCTCCTGTGACACTCTGGCTCCTGTGACACCATGGCATGGGTTTCCATCACATAGATGACCAGTATCAGAGTAACCATGTAATATGCAGCCGACTTATCAATGTTTTCTCATACCTGATTACTGTTGCTCTGTCACATAACTCCGGTGACGAGGCAAGATTTCACCTTTTTCTGAGCCCATGTTGTTGTTTTTTTTGAGAGAAGTCCTTCCTTTCCACTTTAGGTTCTCAAACTAGCCATTTCCCGATTATCTTTTCCATGTTTGTGATATTGGCTAATAATTTAATGTACTTGGTCTGTCCCCACTGCACGTACTCCATATTTCAGCTACATCTGGTGTTTCCCACCTAGCTACGAAGGTATTCTGGCCACTGAAATGACACAAACACAGGTGCCGAGCAACGTTGCACACAGTGTAGAGCTTCGTCAAGTCAATGACTTGTTAAAGCTCTTCATTGAGCGAAACGTTGTTACAGTTAAAGCTTGTTCTGTGTCTGTTTCGTTCAGAGTTGCAGCTGTATGATGCAACTCTGAATGAAGACGGTGACGTCTTCGCTTACTCCCTGGACACCTCCGTAGACTCACACATTGTCTCCGAGCTTTTCATTGCCCATAGTGATGTGTTGTCAGGCACCATGGTGATGTGTTGACAGATACCATGGTGATGTGTTGATGTGTTGTCAGGCACCATGGTGATGTGTTGACAGATACCATGGTGATGTGTTGTCAGGTACCATGTTAATGTGTTGTCAGGTACCGTGGTGATGTGTTGTCAGGCACCATGGTGATGTGTTGACAGGCACCATGGTGATGTGTTGTCAGGCACCATGGTGATGTGTTGTCAGGCACCATGGTGATGTGTTGTCAGGCACCATGGTGATGTGTTGTCAGGCACCATGGTGATGTGTTGACAGGCACCATGGTGATGTGTTGACAGATACCATGGTGATGTGTTGACAGATACCATGGTGATGTGTTGACAGGCACCATGGTGATGTGTTGTCAGGCACCATGGTGATGTGTTGTCAGGCACCATGGTGATGTGTTGTCAGGCACCATGGTGATGTGTTGACAGGCACCATGGTGATGTGTTGTCAGGCACCATGGTGATGTGTTGTCAGGTACCATGGTAATGTGTTGTCAGGCACCATGGTAATGTGTTGTCAGGCACCATGGTGATGTGTTGTCAGGCACCATGGTGATGTGTTGTCAGGCACCATGGTGATGTGTTGACAGGCACCATGGTGATGTGTTGTCAGGCACCATGGTGATGTGTTGACAGATACCATGGTGATGTGTTGTCAGGCACCATGGTGATGTGTTATCAGGCACCATGGTGATGTGTTGTCAGGCACCATGGTGATGTGTTGACAGGCACCATGGTGATGTGTTGTCAGGCACCATGGTGATGTGTTGTCAGGCACCATGGTGATGTGTTGTCAGGCACCATGGTGATGTGTTGACAGGCACCATGGTGATGTGTTGTCAGGCACCATGGTAATGTGTTGTCAGGCACCATGGTAATGTGTTGTCAGGCACCATGGTGATGTGTTGTCAGGCACCATGGTGATGTGTTGTCAGGCACCATGGTGATGTGTTGACAGGCACCATGGTGATGTGTTGTCAGGCACCATGGTGATGTGTTGACAGATACCATGGTGATGTGTTGTCAGGCACCATGGTGATGTGTTGTCAGGTACCATGGTAATGTGTTGTCAGGCACCATGGTGATGTGTTGACAGATACTATGGTGATGTGTTGTCAGGCACCATGGTGATGTGTTGTCAGGTACCATGGTAATGTGTTGTCCGGCACCATAGTGATGTGCTGACAGGCACCATGGTGATGTGTTGTCAGGCACCATGGTAATGTGTTGTCAGGTACCATGGTAATGTGTTGTCAGGCACCATAGTGATGTGTTGACAGGCACCATGGTGATGTGTTGTCAGGTACCATGGTAATGTGTTGTCAGGCACCATGATGATGTGTTGTCAGGTACCATGGTAATGTGTTGTCAGGCACCATGGTGATGTGTTGTCAGGCACCATAGTGATGTGTTGACAGGCACCATGGTGATGTGTTGTCAGGTACCATGGTAATGTTTTGTCAGGCACTATGGTGATGTGTTGACAGATACCATGGCGATGTGTTGTCAGGTACCATGGTAATGTGTTGTCAGGCACCATGGTGATGTGTTGTCAGGTACCATGGTAATGTGTTGTCAGGCATCATGGTGATGTGTTGACAGGCACCATAGTGATGTGTTGTCAGGCACCATGGTGATGTGCTGACAGGCACCATGGTGATGTGTTGTCAGGTACCATGGTAATGTGTTGTCAGGCACCATGGTGATGTGTTGTCAGGTACCATGGTAATGTGTTGTCAGGCACCATGGTGATGTGTTGACAGATACCATGGTGATGTGTTGTCGGGCACCATGGTAATGTGTTGCCAGGCACCATGGTGATGTGTTGTCAGGTACCATGGTAATGTGTTGTCAGGCACCATGGTAATGTGTTGTCAGGCACCATGGAGATGTGTTGACAGATACCATGGTGATGTGTTGCCAGGCACCATGGTAATGTGTTGTCAGGCACCATGGTGATGTGTTGTCAGGTACCATGGTAATGTGTTGTCAGGCACCATGGTGATGTGTTGACAGATACCATGGTGATGTGTTGTCAGGTACCATGGTAATGTGTTGCCAGGTACCGTGGTGATGTGTTGTCAGGCACCATGGTGATGTGTTGACAGATACCATGGTGATGTGTTGTCAGGTACCATATTAATGTGTTGTCAGGTACCGTGGTGATGTGTTGTCAGGTACCATGTTAATGTGTTGTCAGGTACCGTGGTGATGTGTTGTCAGGCACCATGGTGATGTGTTGACAGATACCATGGTGATGTGTTGTCAGGTACCATGGTAATGTGTTGCCAGGTACCGTGGTGATGTGTTGTCAGGTACCATGGTAATGTGTTGCCAGGTACCGTGGTGATGTGTTGTCAGGCACCATGGTGATGTGTTGTCAGGTACCATGTTAATGTGTTGTCAGGTACCATGGTGATGTGTTGTCAGGTACCATGGTGATGTGTTGTCAGGTACCATGTTAATGTGTTGTCAGGTACCATGGTGATGTGTTGTCAGGTACCATGTTAATGTGTTGTCAGGTACCATGTTAATGTGTTGTCAGGCACCATGGTGATGTGTTGTCAGGTACCATGTTAATGTGTTGTCAGGTACCGTGGTGATGTGTTGTCAGGTACTATGTTAATGTGTTGTCAGGTACCATGGTGATGTGTTGTCAGGTACCATGTTAATGTGTTGTCAGGTACCATGTTAATGTGTTGTCAGGTACCATGTTAATGTGTTGTCAGGTACCGTGGTGATGTGTTGTCAGGTACCATGTTAATGTGTTGTCAGGTACCGTGGTGATGTGTTGTCAGGTACCATGTTAATGTGTTGTCAGGTACCGTGGTGATGTGTTGTCAGGTACCATGTTAATGTGTTGTCAGGTACCGTGGTGATGTGTTGTCAGGCACCATGGTGATGTGTTGGCAGGTACCTTGTTAATGTGTTGTCAGGTACCATGGTGATGTGTTGTCAGGTACCATGGTGATGTGTTGTCAGGTACCATGTTAATGTGTTGTCAGGTACCATGGTGATGTGTTGTCAGGTACCATGTTAATGTGTTGTCAGGTACCATGTTAATGTGTTGTCAGGCACCATGGTGATGTGTTGTCAGGTACCATGTTAATGTGTTGTCAGGTACCGTGATGTGTTGTCAGGTACCATGTTAATGTGTTGTCAGGTACCATGGTGATGTGTTGTCAGGTACCATGTTAATGTGTTGTCAGGTACCATGTTAATGTGTTGTCAGGTACCATGGTAATGTGTTGTCAGGCACCATGGTGATGTGTTGACAGATACCATGGTGATGTGTTGTCAGGTACCATGGTAATGTGTTGCCAGGTACCGTGGTGATGTGTTGTCAGGCACCATGGTGATGTGTTGACAGATACCATGGTGATGTGTTGTCAGGTACCATGTTAATGTGTTGTCAGGTACCGTGGTGATGTGTTGTCAGGTACCATGTTAATGTGTTGTCAGGTACCGTGGTGATGTGTTGTCAGGCACCATGGTGATGTGTTGACAGATACCATGGTGATGTGTTGTCAGGTACCATGGTAATGTGTTGCCAGGTACCGTGGTGATGTGTTGTCAGGTACCATGGTAATGTGTTGCCAGGTACCGTGGTGATGTGTTGTCAGGCACCATGGTGATGTGTTGTCAGGTACCATGTTAATGTGTTGTCAGGTACCATGGTGATGTGTTGTCAGGTACCGTGGTGATGTGTTGTCAGGTACCATGTTAATGTGTTGTCAGGTACCGTGGTGATGTGTTGTCAGGTACCATGTTAATGTGTTGTCAGGTACCGTGGTGATGTGTTGTCAGGTACCATGTTAATGTGTTGTCAGGTACCGTGGTGATGTGTTGTCAGGCACCATGGTGATGTGTTGTCAGGTACCATGTTAATGTGTTGTCAGGTACCATGGTGATGTGTTGTCAGGTACCATGGTGATGTGTTGTCAGGTACCATGTTAATGTGTTGTCAGGTACCATGGTGATGTGTTGTCAGGTACCATGTTAATGTGTTGTCAGGTACCATGTTAATGTGTTGTCAGGCACCATGGTGATGTGTTGTCAGGTACCATGTTAATGTGTTGTCAGGTACCGTGATGTGTTGTCAGGTACCATGTTAATGTGTTGTCAGGTACCATGGTGATGTGTTGTCAGGTACCATGTTAATGTGTTGTCAGGTACCATGTTAATGTGTTGTCAGGTACCATGGTAATGTGTTGTCAGGCACCATGGTGATGTGTTGACAGATACCATGGTGATGTGTTGTCAGGTACCATGGTAATGTGTTGCCAGGTACCGTGGTGATGTGTTGTCAGGCACCATGGTGATGTGTTGACAGATACCATGGTGATGTGTTGTCAGGTACCATGTTAATGTGTTGTCAGGTACCGTGGTGATGTGTTGTCAGGTACCATGTTAATGTGTTGTCAGGTACCGTGGTGATGTGTTGTCAGGCACCATGGTGATGTGTTGACAGATACCATGGTGATGTGTTGTCAGGTACCATGGTAATGTGTTGCCAGGTACCGTGGTGATGTGTTGTCAGGTACCATGGTAATGTGTTGCCAGGTACCGTGGTGATGTGTTGTCAGGCACCATGGTGATGTGTTGTCAGGTACCATGTTAATGTGTTGTCAGGTACCATGGTGATGTGTTGTCAGGTACCATGGTGATGTGTTGTCAGGTACCATGTTAATGTGTTGTCAGGTACCATGGTGATGTGTTGTCAGGTACCATGTTAATGTGTTGTCAGGTACCATGTTAATGTGTTGTCAGGCACCATGGTGATGTGTTGTCAGGTACCATGTTAATGTGTTGTCAGGTACCGTGGTGATGTGTTGTCAGGTACCATGTTAATGTGTTGTCAGGTACCATGGTGATGTGTTGTCAGGTACCATATTAATGTGTTGTCAGGTACCATGTTAATGTGTTGTCAGGTACCATGGTAATGTGTTGTCAGGCACCATGGTGATGTGTTGACAGATACCATGGTGATGTGTTGTCAGGTACCGTGGTAATGTGTTGCCAGGTACCGTGGTGATGTGTTGTCAGGCACCATGGTGATGTGTTGACAGATACCATGGTGATGTGTTGTCAGGTACCATGTTAATGTGTTGTCAGGTACCGTGGTGATGTGTTGTCAGGTACCATGTTAATGTGTTGTCAGGTACCGTGGTGATGTGTTGTCAGGCACCATGGTGATGTGTTGACAGATACCATGGTGATGTGTTGTCAGGTACCATGGTAATGTGTTGCCAGGTACCGTGGTGATGTGTTGTCAGGTACCATGGTAATGTGTTGCCAGGTACCGTGGTGATGTGTTGTCAGGCACCATGGTGATGTGTTGTCAGGTACCATGTTAATGTGTTGTCAGGTACCATGGTGATGTGTTGTCAGGTACCATGGTGATGTGTTGTCAGGTACCATGTTAATGTGTTGTCAGGTACCATGGTGATGTGTTGTCAGGTACCATGTTAATGTGTTGTCAGGTACCATGTTAATGTGTTGTCAGGCACCATGGTGATGTGTTGTCAGGTACCATGTTAATGTGTTGTCAGGTACCGTGGTGATGTGTTGTCAGGTACCATGTTAATGTGTTGTCAGGTACCATGGTGATGTGTTGTCAGGTACCATGTTAATGTGTTGTCAGGTACCATGTTAATGTGTTGTCAGGTACCATGTTAATGTGTTGTCAGGTACCGTGGTGATGTGTTGTCAGGTACCATGCTAATGTGTTGTCAGGTACCGTGGTGATGTGTTGTCAGGTACCATGTTAATGTGTTGTCAGGTACCGTGGTGATGTGTTGTCAGGTACCATGTTAATGTGTTGTCAGGTACCGTGGTGATGTGTTGTCAGGCACCATGGTGATGTGTTGTCAGGTACCATGTTAATGTGTTGTCAGGTACCATGGTGATGTGTTGTCAGGTACCATGGTGATGTGTTGTCAGGTACCATGTTAATGTGTTGTCAGGTACCATGGTGATGTGTTGTCAGGTACCATGTTAATGTGTTGTCAGGTACCATGTTAATGTGTTGTCAGGCACCATGGTGATGTGTTGTCAGGTACCATGTTAATGTGTTGTCAGGTACCGTGGTGATGTGTTGTCAGGTACCATGTTAATGTGTTGTCAGGTACCATGGTGATGTGTTGTCAGGTACCATGTTAATGTGTTGTCAGGTACCATATTAATGTGTTGTCAGGTACCATGTTAATGTGTTGTCAGACACCATGGTGATGTGTTGTCAGGTACCATGTTAATGTGTTGTCAGGTACCGTGGTGATGTGTTGTCAGGTACCATGTTAATGTGTTGTCAGGTACCGTGGTGATGTGTTGTCAGGTACCATGTTAATTTGTTGTCAGGTACCATGGTGATGTGTTGTCAGGTACCATGTTAATGTGTTGTCAGGTAACATGTTAATGTGTTGTCAGGCACCATGGTGATGTGTTGTCAGGTACCATGTTAATGTGTTGTCAGGTACCATGGTGATGTGTTGTCAGGTACCATGTTAATGTGTTGTCAGGTACCATGGTGATGTGTTGTCAGGTACCATGTTAATGTGTTGTCAGGTACCATGTTAATGTGTTGTCAGGTACCATGATTTTAACTATGTCCGGCTTGGGTAGCCCCAGTATATGTATGACTTGTGTAATAGAAGGAAGAAAAGAGTGGTGGAAGAAGAGTGAGACAGGGGTAGAAGGAGGGAAAGAGAATGGCGAAGACGAGAAAATGAATGGTGGAGAGGAGAAAATAGAATGATGCATAGGAAGAGAGAATGTGAAAGGATGGAGGTGGAGGGAGTGACATGAATTAGCTTAAGGAATAAGAGACGAGATGGACTCACGAAATCGTAATGACACGATTGCAACAAACTGTACCACAGGTGGGGTTAGAACCTGCGATCAGAGAGTCACAAAACTCCAGACCGTCGCGTTAGCCACTGGACCATAGGAAGGTTAGCATAGGCACCACTGTGATCACAAATGCAAGTGGCTTACGCGACGGTCTGGAGTTTAGTGGCTCTCTGATCGCGGGTTCTAACCCCACCTGTGGTATGTTTAGACGAGATGGAGTAATCTCAAGGTGAAGGAATAAGAGACGAGATGATACAATCTCAAAGTTACGCTTATTAAATATTTACAGGAAAGTCCCTCGTACCAGAACCACAAATAACAGAGTAAGTGA
The DNA here is from genome assembly GCF_038502225.1 of Cherax quadricarinatus. Classification (NCBI taxonomy): domain Eukaryota; kingdom Metazoa; phylum Arthropoda; class Malacostraca; order Decapoda; family Parastacidae; genus Cherax; species Cherax quadricarinatus. The sequence continues at coordinate 1,272,511 of NC_091330.1, read as the reverse complement.
AGGTGGCAGACAAGGGGAGTGACGGCAGTCATAGTAAGTGAAGGTGGCAGACAAGGGGAGTGACGGCAGTCATAGTAAGTGAAGGTGGCAGACAAGGGGAGTGACGGCAGTCATAGTAGCACATGACAAGGCATACACACACACACACACACACACACACACATACACACACACACACACACACACACACACACACACACACACACACACACACACAAACACACACACACACACACACACACACACACACACACACACACACACACACACACACACACACACACACACACACACACACACACACACACACACACGTCTGATCACTAACTAAAGGTAATTATACCATCACTCTCAAAGGCCCGGCACTATCATCTCTGGAAACAAGGAGAGACAGTGAACCAGCCCTTCCCTAACGACACTGACGTCATAACTACCCGCTAATTGGTCTATTTCCAGAAGCAAACACAATGTATTTGTCGTGCCTTTGCTTTGCAAATGTCATTTCTTTTTTAACTTTGAAGTTGGTCGCTATTGATCCTCGTTGAGGGTTCCCTGAGGGGTCCCTGAGGGGTCCCTGCGGAGTCTAAGTACAGGAGAGGGAGTCTCTTGGCCCACTTTGTAAGCTATTTTGTACGTAGGTCTGACGTGATGGTGGTGGTGGTGGTGGTGGTTCTGGTGGTGGTGGTGGTGCTGGTGGGATGTGTGGTGTTGGGACCAAGATAGCAACACTCTTACACACCACCAAATTTCTCTCAACGTTTAATGGGGAATTTCTTATTTTTTCCTGAATCCAGGATGCGGATGACCCGGCGTGATCTTCCCTCACTGAAGCTGAGGGAGACATCAGTCGATCTAAATTGAGCTCAACATTACATCAAAAGGTAACATGAAGACGCAAACATGAGTTCAACACAGCCTCATTGAGCAGTGTCCACTACTTCTGGTATTTAGAGATAGTTCTAGTGGGTGTAGGGAGGAACATGACAGTGAGACAAGTATGTTACGTCTTGATGAATAAAACACATATGGAACTTCTGGTGACCTTTATTGTGAAGACATTTTGCCATTATATATATATATATATATATATATATATATATATATATATATATATATATATATATATATATATATATATATATATATATATATATATATATATATATATATATGCAATTAGATCACAGTAAACAGGTGATTTCAGAATATGCAAAACAACCACTCTGAAAGAATAGAGAAATTCCAAGCGCTTTCGTGACTACTCACGAAAGCGCTTGGAATTTCTCTATTCTTTCAGAGTGGTTGTTTTGCATATATATATATATATATATATATATATATATATATATATATATATATATATATATATATATATATATATATATATATATATATATATATATATTGGTTTCCATGTAGAGTGATTTTGATGTGCAGTTTTGGAATCAGTCCCTCAAGGATTTTCCAGGTGTAAATTACAATGTACCTTTCTCGCCTACAATTCAAGAAATACAGTTAAGGAGACTTCAACCATTCTCAGTAGTTCAGATGTTTGTTTAAATTAATATGGGCAATGAAAGTTCTCTATATGTTTTCCAGCTCAGTAATCTTGCCTGCTTTGAAGGAGGCCATTAATATCCAGGAGTGTTCTAGCCTAGAGAGAACCAAGGACTTGAAAAGCATCTCTGGCATAACGTATCTTGAAAGTTCTAGTTATCCAGTTTATCCTTACGGTAGCAGCAACAACATTGTTGTGATCCGTGAATGATACATAATTCTTTCTGATGTTATCACCTTAGAGCTATTGAATGGCTGGAGTTTCTCCGGTACTCCGTTTCCATCTTTATTTTCTCTACTCTTTCATAGTGGAGTAACTGAAATTTGTCCTCACTGAAGATCAGATTGTCGTCTAAAGTCCAATGGAAGACTAGAAGTGGGGTTAGAACTGTGCTTCGAGGAGCAGAGCTTCGACTTCCCTGTTTATTTCTACCCTCTGGGTTATATTGTTAATAAGATCTTCATATAACTGGGCAGAATAGCCTGTGAGTATCTCACGGTTATGGTCATATGATCTTCCAGTTACAATATTTTATTAATGATGGTTTCCAAACCTCTCTCTCTGAGGATTTGAATATTTTAGGTGTTTAATATTGTAGTGGTAAAAACTGAGGGTTGGGAGGATTTATGGGGAGGGGCACAGGAGATGGGAGGGTATAGGAAGGGATGATAGTGGATTGGAATGGAGGAAATGGAAGATGGAGTGAGATATGAATTTAATGGAATGGGATGGGAAGGGCTAGAAGACTGTGGCATGGAAGGCTTGGGAGGGGTACGTGTGCTGGGTGGGGTTAGTAAGAGAGGGTTGAGCTTGACAGAAGTTGGAGAGTGGGTTTGGTTGAGGTTGTCAATACCTAACATTAGTGGTAGTGGTTGAGGGGAAGGGGTAGGTGAGGGGGCACTGGATGGAAGAAAAGGGAGAGTGGGGGTAGTAGTGGAAGGGTGAGGGGATAGTGGGGGGGTTGAGTAATGGAACATCTCAGTGAAGTGGAAAATGAGACAAGAAAAGATATGGAAAATGCAAATTTTTTCGACTTTAGAATTAAAGAATTGAACACCTTGTTACTGAGTGGTGAACACCTTATTACAGAGTGTTGAACACCACCATCACCACCACCATCACCACCTATTACAACCCAGGATTCCAAATGGCCTGTTATCCCGGGTGTAATGGGAGCAAAATAAACACAGCAGAAAAAGTTTAGACTTATATTATCCTTCACCAATTTAGAACAGCAATATGTACACTGTACAGTGATAAGTATAGTGCACTCCACGGTAAGCAAAGCAGAAATAGAAGCCACAAGATAGCAGACCGTGCTTCAACCAGCTCTAGAATGGGAATGACAAGGGCAGACAGGAGAGTGGTACCCACATAACCTCTGCGATTGCCAAAACCATCTTCTTATTGGCTAGAACCTGGTCACTAGTTGAACGACGGGGCCCCATCATCATCTCTTAGCAACCTGGTTCGCTGGTTGGGGGAGATAGCCTGTAAATGAGGGTGTGTACATGCGCCGAATAAAGGTTACGTACTCTTTGCATGCCACACCACCATCACCACCATCACCACCATCACCACCACCACCATCATCACCACCACCACCACCACCATCACCACCATCACCACCGTCACCACCATCACCACCACCACCATCATCACCACCACCACCACCATCACCACCATCACCACCGTCACCACCATCATCACCACCATGACCGCCACCACCATGACCACCACCACCACCACCACCACCACCACCACCACCACCACCACCACCACCACCACCACCACCACCACCACCACCACCACCCTGGAGATGGTGTTGACAAAAGTGGTAGAGGTGCTGGAGGAACTCAGGAAGATTCTTCCAGCATCGCCTCACTTCCTGACTCTCTCCTCAAAAGTGACGTAATTATATGCAAATTTCCTGAAAATGTTGTAAATGCTGTTAAATGTTGAGGAAAACACTTTGGAGAGTGTAAGAGAGACAAGCAGAGTGGTGAGGGAGAGGAAGGAGGGAAGCACAGATGACAGGGAGCAATGGACAAAGGGATAGAGAGGTGTGGAAAAGGGATGAGAAGGGAAAAAGAACGAGGGAGTATGATTCACGTTCACTAGTGTAAAACAACACCAGTATGATTCACGTTCACTAGTGTAAAACAACACCAGTATGATTCACGTTCACTAGTGTATAACAACACCAGTATGATTCACGTTCACTAGTGTACAACAACACCAGTATGATTCACGTTCACTAGTGTACAACAACACCAGTATGATTCACGTTCACTAGTGTATAACAACACCAGTATGATTCACGTTCACTAGTGTACAACAACACCAGTATGATTCACGTTCACTAGTGTACAACAACACCAGTATGATTCACGTTCACTAGTGTATAACAACACCAGTATGATTCACGTTCACTAGTGTATAACAACACCAGTATGATTCACGTTCACTAGTGTACAACAACACCAGTATGATTCACGTTCACTAGTGTATAACAACACCAGTATGATTCACGTTCACTAGTGTACAACAACACCAGTATGATTCACGTTCACTAGTGTATAACAACACCAGTATGATTCACGTTCACTAGTGTACAACAACACCAGTATGATTCACGTTCACTAGTGTACAACAACACCAGTATGATTCACGTTCACTAGTGTATAACAACACCAGTATGATTCACGTTCACTAGTGTACAACAACACCAGTATGATTCACGTTCACTAGTGTATAACAACACCAGTATGATTCACGTTCACTAGTGTATAACAACACCAGTATGATTCACGTTCACTAGTGTACAACAACACCAGTATGATTCACGTTCACTAGTGTATAACAACACCAGTATGATTCACGTTCACTAGTGTATAACAACACCAGTATGATTCACGTTCACTAGTGTATAACAACACCAGTATGATTCACGTTCACTAGTGTACAACAACACCAGTATGATTCACGTTCACTAGTGTATAACAACACCAGTATGATTCACGTTCACTAGTGTATAACAACACCAGTATGATTCACGTTCACTAGTGTATAACAACACCAGTATGATTCACGTTCACTAGTGTATAACAACACCAGTATGATTCACGTTCACTAGTGTATAACAACACCAGTATGATTCACGTTCACTAGTGTACAACAACACCAGTATGATTCACGTTCACTAGTGTACAACAACACCAGTATGATTCACGTTCACTAGTGTACAACAACACCAGTATGATTCACGTTCACTAGTGTACAACAACACCAGTATGATTCACGTTCACAACATTAGAATCATGGTTCCCTATTTCCTATCTTCTTTGCCCTCTTTTCTATTCAGCGTTCTTGTTCCTCCTTTCCACGTCATCTTCCCGTCACCTACCTTCACCTACCGTTACTTAGCGTCACCTTCCGTCATCTTCCCGTCACCTACCTTCACCTACCGTTACTTACCGTCACCTTCCGTCATCTACCGTCACCTACCTTCACCTACCGTCACCTACCTTCACCTACTGTTACCTACCTTCGCCTACCGTCACCTACAGTCACCTACAGTCAGGGATCCTTGTCAGGTGTGCCAGCCTTCCCCACCTGGCGGGGGAAAACACTCATAAATTCCCCAGATCCTGATGACATCGGCGGATCTCGGGAAATTTTTAGGGTCAAAAAACGTATCATCGCTGTTGTTGATACTTTGTCTTGTGTCAGCCTCTCCCCCCCCCCCCGGGTGGTGGTAGTTGTTGTCGTTGTGAGTAGTAATAGCAATTGTTGTTGGAATCGTCAGTAGTAGTAGAAGTGGTCGTTGTTGTGGGTGGTTATGATCGTTGTTGTGGGTGGTTATGATTGTTGTTGTGGATGGTTATGATTGTTGTTGTGGGTGGTTATGATTGTTGTTGTGGGTGGTTATGATTGTTGTTGTGGATGGTTATGATTGTTGTTGTGGATGGTTATGATTGCTGTTGTGGGTGGTTATGATTGTTGTTGTGGGTGGTTATGATTGTTGTTGTGGGTGGTTATGATTTTTGTTGTGAGTGGTTATGATCGTTGTTGTGGATGGTTATGATTGTTGTTGTGGATAGTTATGATTGTTGTTGTGGATGGTTATGATTGTTGTTGTGGGTGGTTATGATTGTTGTTGTGGATGGTCATGATTGTTGTTGTGGGTGGTTATGATCGTTGTTGTGGATGGTTATGATTGTTGTTGTGAATGGTTATGATTGTTGTTGTGGGTGGTTATGATTGTTGTTGTGGGTGGTTATGATTTTTGTTGTGGGTGGTTATGATTGTTGTTGTGGATGGTTATGATTGTTGTTGTGGATGGTTATGATTGTTGTTGTGGATGGTTATGATTGTTGTTGTGGGTGGTTATGATTGTTGTTGTGGATGGTTATGATTGTTGTTGTGGGTGGTTATGATTTTTGTTGTGAGTGGTTATGATCGTTGTTGTGGATGGTTATGATTGTTGCTGTGGGTGGTTATGATTGTTGTTGTGGATGGTTATGATTGTTGTTGTGGGTGGTTATGATTGTTGTTCTGGATGGTTATGATTGTTGTTGTGGATGGTTATGATCGTTGTTGTGGATGGTTATGATTGTTGTTATAGGTGGTTATGATTGTTGTTGTGGATGGTTATGATTGTTGTTGTGGATGGTTATGATTGTTGTTGTGGGTGGTTATGATTGTTGTTGTGGATGATTATGATTGTTGTTGTGGGTGGTTATGATCGTTGTTGTGGATGGTTATGATTGTTGTTGTGGATGGTTATGATTCTTGTTGTGGATGGTTATGATTGTTGTTGTGGATGGTTATGATTGTTGTTGTGGATGGTTATGATTGTTGTTATGGGTGGTTATGATTGTTGTTGTGGATGGTTATGATTGTTGTTGTGGATGGTTATGATTGTTGTTGTGGATGGGTATGATTGTTGTTGTGGATGGTTATGATTGTTGTTGTGGGTGGTTATGATTGTTGTTGTGGATGGTTATGATTGTTGTTGTGGGTGGTTATGATTGTTGTTGTGGATGGTTATGATTGTTGTTGTGGATGGTTATGATTGTTGTTGTGGATGGTTATGATTGTTGTTGTGGATGGTTATGATTGTTGTTGTGGATGGTTATGATTGTTGTTGATATACCTTTGACATATTTCTAATATACCTTTGATATACCTTCAATATACTTTAAAAGGGTTCGGAAATTTTTCCCGCAGTCCTGCCCTTGGTCTGGTTTATCTGGTGCTTGCTTAATCAACCAGGCTGTTGCTGCTGGCGGTCCGCTGATCCAGATATTCATAACAGCTTGTTTGATCCGCCACTTGATGGAGGTACTTGTCAAGTTTCCTCTTCGAGACTCCTATACTTGTTCCAGCAGTGTGTCTGATAACTTCTCGTTCAGTGTTAAACAGTCTTGGACTACGGATGTTGATACAATGCTCTTTTGTTGTGCACTCGGCGCCCTTGCTCTTCACTGGTTTTGTTTTACACTTCCTCCCATATCTCTCACTCCAGCATGTTGTTATGACTGTGTGCAGATCTGGGACAAGGCCCGCAAGTTCTTTCTACCTTACACCTGGTCCACTACACACCTGGTCCACTACACACCTGGTCCACCACACACCTGGTCCACCTCGCACCTGGTCCACCACACACCTGGTCCACCACACACCTGGTCCACCACATACCTGATCCACCACACACGTGGTCCACCACACACCTGGTCCACCACACACCTGGTCCACCACACACCTGGTCCACCACACATCTAGTTCACCTCACACCTGGTCCAATACACACCTGGTCCACCACACACCTGGTCCACCACATACCTGGTCCACCACACACCTGGTCCACCACACACCTGGTCCACCTCACACCTGGTCCACCACACACCTGATACACCACACACCTGATACACCACACACCTGATATACC
>NC_091330.1:1212500-1260000 GCF_038502225.1 Cherax quadricarinatus | reverse complement strand
TACACCCCACTGGACACAGTTACATTACAACAATTATTACAGTCGTTACTTCCTAGCGTCCCTCTGGGATACTTTAGTCTTAGTATCCAGTGTAGAGTTTAGCTAGAAAGCCGGACAATGCTACAGTTTCTTCTCTCATAATCTTGACCTCTCCCAGATTTTCTACATTTCACGTAAACTCACCCAGGAATTCCTTCATTTTTGTCTGTGTTGTGTGTATGGTGTTCAGATTCTGTTGGTATAACTTTTCTCTTTCATTCCCTGACGTCACCCTTGTTTCCACTGACATCACTTCTTTAAACACTTCAATAGGGCTTCTTACAGACTTCCTCGTCATTTCTTGTACGCTCTTCTTCCATTTGCAGTTTTATTACGTGGTCTTGTACAGTGATCTACCGGTGTGTGTTTGTTTACCACCAGTTTTGGTTCACATTTTGATTTTACTGATGTGTCGTTCTCAGTGTGTGTGTGTGGGTGCTGTGATGTGTGTGTGTGTGTGTGTGTGTGTGTGTGTGTGTGTGTGTGTGTGGGTGCTGTGATGTGTGTGTGTGTGTGTGTGTGGGTGCTGTGATGTGTGTGTGTGTGCGGATGACAGGCAGCACAGTGTGGGTTTCATTACAGTATGTTAGTATTTATGTATGTTAGTTGGACTGCTGTGTGTGGGAGGACTGACCTTACCCCTCCCCTCCCAGGTCCTGCAATACCGCCCCACCTCTCCCTGAGATCTCTTCCCCTCCCTTCCCTCCCCATCTTGCCTCCCACAATTCCCTGGATGGTTGTCATCCGCAAATAGAGACTGGTCTGGTGGTGATTATATATTTACTCTGTAGTTCCCTGGTTAAGGTTAAGATATTCATTGTTGCCACCACCCTCGCTGCGTCCCCTGCCACCACCCTCGCTGCGTCCCCTGCCACCACCCTCGCTGCGTCCCCTGCCACCACCCTCGCTGCGTCCCCTGCCACCACCCTCGCTGCTTCCCCTGTCACCACCCTCGCTGCTTCCCCTGTCACCACCCTCGCTGCTTCCCCTGCCACCACCCTCGCTGCTTCCCCTGCCACCACCCTCTCTGCTTCCCCTGCCACCACCCTCTCTGCTTCCCCTGCCACAACCCTCGCTGCTTCCCCTGCCACCACCCTCTCTGCTTCCCCTGCCACCACCCTCTCTGCTTCCCCTGCCACCACCCTCTCTGCTTCCCCTGCCACAACCCTCGCTGCTTCCCCTGCCACCACCCTCTCTGCTTCCCCTGCCACCACCCTCTCTGCTTCCCCTGCCACAACCCTCGCTGCTTCCCCTGCCACCACCCTCGCTGCTTCCCCTGCCACCACCCTCTCTGCTTCCCCTGCCACCACCCTCGCTGCTTCCCCTGTCACCACCCTCGCTGCTTCCCCTGCCACCACCCTCTCTGCTTCCCCTGCCACCACCCTCTCTGCTTCCCCTGCCACCACCCTCTCTGCTTCCCCTGGCACCACCCTCGCTGCTTCCCCTGCCACCACCCTCGCTGCTTCCCCTGCCACCACCCTCTCTGCTTCCCCTGCCACCACCCTCGCTGCTTCCCCTGCCACCACCCTCGCTGCTTCCCCTGCCACCACCCTCTCTGCTTCCCCTGCCACCACCCTCTCTGCTTCCCCTGGCACCACCTTCGCTGCTTCCCCTGCCACCACCCTCGCTGCTTCCCCTACCACCGCCCTCTCTGCTTCCCCTGCCACCACCCTCGCTGCTTCCCCTGCCACCACCCTCGCTGCTTCCCCTGCCACCACCCTCTCTGCTTCCCCTGCCACCACCCTCTCTGCTTCCCCTGCCACAACCCTCGCTGCTTCCCCTGCCACCACCCTCGCTGCTTCCCCTGCCACCACCCTCTCTGCTTCCCCTGCCACCACCCTCGCTGCTTCCCCTGTCACCACCCTCGCTGCTTCCCCTGCCACCACCCTCTCTGCTTCCCCTGCCACCACCCTCTCTGCTTCCCCTGCCACCACCCTCTCTGCTTCCCCTGCCACCACCCTCTCTGCTTCCCCTGCCACAACCCTCGCTGCTTCCCCTGGCACCACCTCCATCTTTGTCTCCACTGATACCATCAACACAACCACCACCACCACAACCACCACCACAACCACTACCACCACCTCTACAACCACCACCACAACCACTCCCACAACCACCACAACCACAATCACCACCATCACAACCACCACCACCACCACAACCACCACAACCACCACCACAACCACCACCACTACCACCTCATGATATTTGAGCAACCAACATATACATGTATTTAAAGTTTAACATTTTACCTTCAACTTAAGATATGGCGCCAAATTTACGTTCCGCTAAAAAAGAGAAAAAAATGTGCATTTTTCTGCTAAATAAAAATGTTACCAAATGTAAATCTGTGTTTAATCTGGCTGACTGTTGTCTAACCTGGAGTTAAGTGTGTGTGTGTGTGTGTGTGTGTGTGTGTGTGTGTGTGTGTGTGTGGGTGGGTGTGTGTGTGTGTGTGTGTGTATACTCACCTATATGTGGTTGCAGGGTCATATGTATTTGTGTGAAGATGGGAGGGGGAACCTCTCAACTACACTACTAGGTTCACTTCTACCTTCGTAATTTGTCATACCTATTCTTCAAGCTGTTTATGGATCTACGTCCCTGTACTTCCTGACCTCCCTGAGGTTGTGTAAATATCTCCTAACACTATCGTTACTCAAATGTGTTGTTAGATTCTATCTGCCAACTCGTGTACCTGTTTCCCGCCTCCTGAACAGCACGTCCCTGTCCACCCTATCAAATCCTCTCAGTATTGTGTACGTCGTTATTATGTTTTCTCCGGTTCTTCTGTCCTCTAGTGTCGCCAGGTTTAATTTCTATAATCTCTCCTCGCAGCTCATACCCCTTAGCTCTGAGACTAGTCTCGTTCTAAACTTATGCACATTCTTCCTACTTTCTTGATATTTTCAATCAGGTGTTAGTGTCATATCGGTGCTGCATACCCTAACACTGTCATGAAAAACCTTATTTATAGTTATTGGTTTGATGGTCGCCTAAGGTGATATGCTCGGTACTATACTCACACCGAGGCCCTTCTCTTTAAGTGTAGTGTGCAGACTTCATCTTTCGATCCTGTACTCAGTTTCTGGTCTTTCCCCTTTCTTAATTTTCAGCTAGGTTGTCTCCCTGACATGTTGGCACAAAATTTTCCACGACCACCTCCATCTTTTTAATCCTCCACATTTCCGTCCCCAAATGTGGCTCCAAATTCTCCCAATCTGTTGCTTGTATTTAAGTTCTCTCATGATCAGTTCTTTTGCTTTTCTCATGTTGACACTTTTAGCCTCTTACATCATGGTGTCCACCACTCATTCTGTTGTTGTCTTCATAATCCTGGTCTCCTGATGTTTGGTGGATGTATATCTTGACTCTCACAACCTTGTGGTCGCCCAGGATTGAGTGTGCTTGCTAGGCACTCATTTGACTTCTCTTTATTTATTATCCTCATCTCAAAACTTGTTTCCCATTATCAGCGCTACTTTTCATGTAGTTCTTCTGTCCTTCCTCCAAATCTGATATCTAATTGGGGAAAAATGCATCTTTTATCTGAATGAGTTTCGTCTCTGTGAGTGCTATGATGTCTGAGGATGTATTTGCTATTGTTTGCTTTCCATTTATCACTCTTATTTGATATTCCGTCTGCTTGGTTATCATATTTTCAGTTTCCTTTTTCTTATTATGTTTCTGTATTCAGTTTCCTGGTCTCCCGGTCTTTGCTGATAGGTCAAGGGCAGAGGAGACGGATGTAAAGGGAGAGTGTATGTTGGTGTTTGTGTTTGTATGTGGGTGGGTGTGGGCGTGTGTGTGTGTGTGTGTATGTGTGTAGGCGCAGACAGCAACACGGGAGGATAGCATTTATTATACAATAGTGGTTACTTGTGTACATGTCAGGGTGGTTAGATAATTTCCCCGTCCTTCTCTCTCTCTCTCTCTCTCTCTCTCTCTCTCTCTCTCTCTCTCTCTCTCTCTCTCTCTCTCTCCCTTCCCTCTTTTCCTTTCTTCCCAGAGTGAGGATAAGACAGTATAGGTAGATACAAGGGAGTCGTCTCCTCAGGGTCGCCTGTCCTGCCCGGCGTTCGTGAGCAGTAGTTGGATTTCTGGAGCCGCCTATAAACTGATACTGAAACAACGGCGAAAAACACTTAGCTAATCCACTTGCCACTTGTGGCCTCTGCCACGAGGCAAAGTGGGTGAATGTTGCCCCATACCCCCACCCCTAACATCCCCACACCCACACCACAGACTACCCCTCCCCTTCCAACACCCATACCAGAGTTCGTTCCAGCTCCCACACCCCAATTCGTTATATGTAGTAATTGTCTCACAGAAATAGGCAGTAGAATGCTTGATCCCATTTAAATTTTGCATTTTGTGAGAAAGGCTGGTAGTGTTGGGTTAGGTTAGATTACGTTAGTTTAGGTTCCTCACTCGTACTGGTGAGGGAGTGAGGTTCCTCCATCGTACTGGTGAGGGAGTGAGGTTCCTCCATCGTACTGGTGAGGGAGTGAGGTTCCTCCATCGTACTGGTGAAGAAGTGAGGTTCCTCCCTCGTACTGGTGGTGTTGGAGAGTTGCTTTGCGGTAGTAATTATATCATTCAGGTTAGTAACTCACAGGGTTAGTAACCCAGGGAGGGTTAGTAAAGAAGAGGGTTAGAAACCCAGTCTTAGTAACCCAGAGGGTTAATAACCCAGGAAAATTAGTAACCTAGGATAGCTGAAGAAAGCCAGGGACCCATGTGGTCCTTACGTCTCCTCCCAGGATGCCACCCATAACAGTCACCCTACTTCTACGTACATATTTAATGCGATGTTGATGGAGACTGTAGGTGCTTGGAGACGTGCACGCACTTCTCTCCTCTTCCAGGATTCGACCCAGGTCAGAACCGTAGACTTAAAAGGACTACACGTCTCTACGAGGCGTAGCGTAGCGGTGGTGTTGCGTAGCAAGTGTTATATAATGTCAGGGAATGGTTGTTAGGTATTATTAAACCAGGGTCGTGATTGGGTGACGTTATGATTAATCTTGCCAAATCAGGGTTGATTGTGTTACAATATCAGGGTTGTGTTATGATGTAATGAGTGGTGTTACTAAGTGTTATTTTGTGGTGAGTCGAGGATAGATAACAGGTATGTGTCTGATGTCTCGTCTGATAAACTACACGCAACGTGTCTGTTCACCTTGATAAAGCCAATATGATGTTCCATGTACTTATGGTACTTATATAGGTTTGCCTCCTATATATATACTTATGCATACTTATTTATTTTTGTTTACATATATTCTGCTTACATATATGTATCAAATAAATACGTTTGAAATGAGAATAATATGTATAATATAGAGCCTATAAATTTAAACACTTCCTATAGTTCTCCAGAGATGGGCTGCATGTCCAGAATGCTGCAGGCATTTCCTCTCTGGATGGCAACACTGATTCTCTGGAAAATAAAGCTGGTCGCTCTGGGATGTTTGGTTTTTCCTAACAAGTTTGTCGCCCAACTTCTTCAAATACCTGAGCGTGCGCTGGCCCCACGCTCCGAGGGTCTCTGTTCCTATTGGGATGAAGTTATAACATACAGGGCACTGTATCTGTTGATCTTCTGGGTCTCCTTGAAACTGGCAATACCACCACCTTCATCTTCCGCATCTACTACCACTGTAGACACACAGGTGTAGTTCCATACTATCTGCTTACCGTCTCTCCAGGACAATATAGTATCTTTAATCTTGTACTTCTGGCTGTCATCGGGCTGGGGTAACTGAGGGGTCTTGTTCAAATGTGTGACGGGCTGTGCGAGGCTTCGCTTCATTATATCATTAATTTATTCTTGTCTGACATATTTTCCTTCTGATTTATGTTTAACAATAAAAAATTTAATTAATTTTTCATTGCTATTAAGCTCTGATTTCAAGTTATGTTTGTGCAAACACTTTAAGAATTTAAGGATAAGAGAATAAAAACATTTATCTTTCATTGTAAGTTGAATAAGAGATGTGAAATCTAAAAGAAAGGTTAATAATTAATTCACATTATACCTCAGGTTAACTCAAGTAAATGGGACAGGTTAGATATTACCTATTTGAGATATTTACCCCACTAATAACTGTCCTACTTAGACACTTCTTAAATATCAGTCCATATATATTTTGGCCATTACGTAACAAATTTTTCACATTACTATCAGTCATGTTGGTTGAGTAGTTCCCAGGTCGTCTCTGCACTTCTAGGTAGTTCCACCAGATAGTTATTTTGTTGGGCAAGGTAATGGAGAGAGCAGATGTTGACTAACGCGAAAGATTCTGACCTGCTTTATCCTAGTGCTGTATAGCCCTTGTGGCTTAGCGCTTCTTTTTGATAATAATAATAATAATAATAATAATAATAATAATTTATCCTAGTGGCGAGAGCTGTGGCTGTTTCTCTAGCAAGAAAATAAAAAAAAACTCATCTGCTCCCCCTTACATTTAAATCGCAATGATGGCTACTGACACTCTTCCTTCTAATCAAATGATCAGCGACTCAAAGCAATATCTAGTATCTACTTATATGTTATTCAGTTATTTATTATTTAAGTTTTCCTAAACTGGTAATAAAGCTTAAATCCCTTGAAGTGTTTGTGTTTGCATTTTAAGTCAGACTTGCGATCACTGAATTAAGCACAATGTTGAAATCTACGATGTTCATGTTCTTGTAATTTAAGTTGATGCTGACAAATTTTCCCATATCCTCCCACTGGCAAAAAAAAAAAAGAAGGTGGACTTTGAATGAAGATCAAATCTGGACCCCACCAGTCCTTCCAGTGGTGGCTGGATGCAAGTGCTCCTCAGCGAAGTAGCCACGTCCAAGATCCACTGAATGAACTACCAGAGGCAGCAACTTGTTGATAGTTTTAATGGTTTAGATGTCAACCTTAACCATCGTCAGTCGTCCTGTTTTATCTGGGTGAATCAAAGTTGCTAGATCACATGGCCACTTTGGCCTGGACATTTTACTTTCGACTAACAGGAGATCCCCTGGGTTTAATATCCTCTTATTACCCTCCATATCAGCACCATAAAAGTGTTTCCTTAAGGTTGTCAAGTAATCATTATATCTTTTTGGTTTCCACTTCTCTATCACCTTCATGAATTTACTACAATTCCAGTATACTTCCTGGTATGGTAGTGTGGGTCTTCAGATGGGCTGTTCAGCACTGTAGGAAAGGTGGTTCGTTCTTACTAACAACATATACTTGAGAGTGAGAGTTTCTAACTCACCTAATTCATTCTTTGTATAAGTTTTGGATCTCTTATTTACTCTTTCATCAATTTCGGCTACAAGAAACAGCTGCTCATCAGTAGTTACTCTTTCCATGATGCACATCGATCCCATTAGTCCCGGTTTCGGGACACCAAACGTCCCGTTTTTTTCCCACACACACACACAAAAAATAAGTTAACCGAGTGTCTAGTTTAAGTGGTATTCCTGTTCCTCTTACATATTTTGTTTGTTTCTGTGAGTAAAATTTTGTTGTTTGAATTACCTCATGGTTGTAGTCGTAAATTTTATAAAGTGTCCCGGTTATTTATTTAAAAATGAGATCTGTACCTTGCAGCACACTGCAGAGTTTAGTTACCCAACCATTCACTTGGTAAACTGTCTGCCAAGGTGCTCGCAGCTCCACCAACTTACGTTTTGCGCTCAGTCTTTCCGAGGCACCCATGCATATCTTCTGATTCTACCGTATTTTTGAAGGATTTATCTGCTCCTCTGATTCCAGTGTTATTATATATTATACCTAATAGTAGGCTGGAAAATACAGCATGATTTCTTCCGAATAATTTGCCAAATGTTTTGGCAGACATATCTGCTACTAACGGGAGAGTTACTCGACTTGTTGTTGAACGGGTGAATAAACAAACGTACAGATATTAACGACTATAGGTATGTTGCCAGAACTTAATATCTTAGCTAATGACAATGCAAATATAAATTAATTTAGACAAGGTACAATTGACCAGCTTTTCCATTTGAAATATCTGAAACAAAGTTGCTTTTGAGGTTTTGTTTACTCTGGATTCTTCAAAAATGGTGTATCACACTGTACTCTTTCCTGGGGTGTTGATGGCCATCTTGAAAACTTTAATGTTCTATCGTTATTCCATTAGCAAGTTGATGCAACCTTGCACTAACTTCTTTCCAGCTGCAAGACTTTGTTATCCAGTAATTTTAGCTCAGATGAGTGAGGTTTTCTGCCACTGCCTCCATGTATCGTTCTTCGGTGCGTGTCCTACACTTCTGATTTACTTACCTAAGACCATTGGATATTTAGCACCATAGTTGAGGTTAGCGCTATGTAGCCTTGCCCTTCACCTCATCATTCCTGCATGATTCAGAAACATCCATTGAATATGGATGAGTTTACAGGTTTGTTTCGTTATCCCACTCCAGATAAGCTACTACTCCATGTGCTGAAGACGAGGAATCATACTTTATGTGACATAATCTATCTGTCTGCTACTTCCCTCGTGGCATTAATCTACATTAAATTCCTTCATCCTTCTATTACTCTATTTGCTCAGTTTATACAAGTCATCCTTTAGTGAGTTACAGACACTTTTATTGTTCATTTTACTTAAAAAGTTGCGTCAGTGTGTGTGTGGGCGATGCGAGATAGAAGCATCATCAACCAGCAGTGGCCACACCACGTAAGACGGGATCGTAAACAATAGCCAGCAACACGTAAGACAGGGTCGTAAACAATGGACAGAAACACGTAAAACAGGGTCGTAATCAATAGCAGAAGCACGTAAGATGGAGATGTAAACAATAGCCAGCAAACACGTAAGACAGGGTCGTAAACAGTAGTCAGCAACAGGTGAGACGGTAGGGGGAGGCACGGTAGGAGTGGTGGTAGAAGACATCTCCCCCAACCCCCACAATAGCTATCAACAATGGGATCCATCGTGGAGAGAAACAAGTTAAGCTACCAACCAGAGTCAATTATGTGCTGATCCAACCTTCTGCCACACACACACACACACACACACACACACACACACACACACACACACACACACACACACACACACACACACACACACACACATGTATGGGTTTTACAGACAATACTTCAACCAAATTGATTTTCTCACTAAATTATTATGCAAATGTAAGGCAATGTCCTGAAATAAATATTATTTTGTAATAATAATCTAATAATTAAAAATAATAGTAGAAATAAATTATTATTATTGTTTTATTAAGTGGCTTACAAAATCAGAACATTCCTAATATCCTCCCTGTATCAGCTAGGAGATATTATACAGACAGACAGACAGACAGACAGACAGACAGACAGACAGACGTCAAGAAATTAATAACATGGAAAAGAGAGAACATGGAAAGAGAGAGAGGAGACAGAAAGAGGGGATAGAGGAGACTGAGAAAGAGGAGATAGAGAGAGAGAGAGAGAAGTCTGAGAGAGAGGAGAACGAGGGAGAGAAGATAAAGACAGAAGAGAGATGGGTGGGGCGGAGAACCCTCCCCCCCCTCCCCACACACACACACACACACACACACACGCACACACACACACACACACACACACACACACACACACGGAGAGGGTAATAAGATTGTACCAGGCCGAGAGCAACCTTATTGAAGAGGAAGAGACCTGTTATTGTGTTTAGCTCAGCACCCAGCAGCCAGGTCCAGCAGCCAGGTCCAGCAGTCAGGTCCAGCAGCCAGGTCCAGCAGCCAGGTCCAGCAGCCAGGTCCAGCAGCCAGGTCCAGCAGCCAGGTCCAGCAGCCAGGTCCAGCAGCCAGGTCCAGCAGCCAGGTCCAGCAGCCAGGTCCAGCAGCCAGGTCCAGCAGCCAGGTCCAGCAGCCAGATCCAACAGCTAGATCCAGCAGCCGGGTCAAGCAGTCAGGTCCAGCAGCCAGCAGTCAGGTCCAGCAGTCAGCAGTCAGGTCCAGCAGTCAGCAGTCAGATCCAATACCCAGCAGTCAGGTCCAGCAGCCAGCAGTCAGGTCCAGCAGCCAGCAGTCAGATCCAGCAGCCAGCAGTCAGGTCCAGCAGCCAGCAGTCAGGTCCAGCAGCCAGCAGCCAGATCCAGCAGCCGGGTCAAGCAGCCATATCCAGCAGCCAGCAGTCAGATCCAATACCCAGCAGTCAGGTCCAGCAGCCAGCAGTCAGGTCTAGCAGCCAGCAGTCAGGTCCAGCAGCCAGATCCAGCAGCCGGGTCAAGCAGCCATATCCAGCAGCCAGCAGTCAGATCCAATACCCAGCAGTCAGGTCCAGCAGCCAACAGTCAGGTCCAGCAGCCAGCAGTCAGGTCCAGAAATCACCCAGCGCCTAGCCATTGTTAGAGCCAATCAGTGAAGTTATTTAGAGGTTTTATCAAGAGAACAGTAGAGAATAATGGTAATGCAAGTGTTTATCCCTGCTCCCACAGTAAGGAGAGGAGATTTAATCACTGTTTCGGCCCGTGTTGGACCATTAAGTCTGGCAGGTGAAATGTGTTCCGCGGTCAGAGATGTCAACAGTGGTATATTTTAAGCTGAGTCATGGATCGAAACGTGCTGCCGACAATAACGATAGAAAGACGCAGCAGCAGGTTGTAGAACGCAGGCTTTTATTGAGACGACGTTTCGCTCTACGTAGAGCTTTATTACGTAGTGTGACTTGATGAAACTCTTCACTGAGCGAAATGTTGTGTTTTCGGTGAGGTTCAGTAGTGGAAGTGGGATTGTATGTTTCGCACGATACATGCAGGAAGGGAGGGAAGGAGAGTATGAGTGAGGGAGGGACAGTATGAGTGAGGGAGGGAGAGTATGAGTGAGGGAGGGAGAGTATGAGTGAGGGAGGGAAGGAGAGTGTGAGGGAGAGAGAGTATGAGTGAGGGAGGGAGAGTATGAGTGAGGGAGAGACAGTATGAGTGAGGGAGGGAGAGTCTGAGGGAGGGAGGGAGAGTATGAGTGAGGGAGAGACAGTATGAGTGAGAGAGGGAGAGTATGAGGGAGGGAGGGACAGTATGATTGAGGGAGGGAGAGTATGAGTGAGGGAGGGAGAGTATGAGTGAGGGAGAGTCAGTATGAGTGAGGAAGGGAGAGTATGAGTGAGGGAGGGAGAGTATGAATGAGGGAGGGAGAGTATGAGTGAGGGAGGGACAGTATGAGTGAGGGAGGGACAGTATGATTGAGGGAGGGAGAGTATGAGTGAGGGAGGGAGAGTATGAGTGAGGGAGAGACAGTATGAGTGAGGGAGGGAGAGTATGAGTGAGGGCGGGAGAGTATGAGTGAGGGAGGGAGAGTATGAGTGAGGAAGGGAGAATATGAGACAGAGGAAGAGTATGACGGAGGGAGGGAGAGAGAGAAAGGGAGTGACGGAAGAAGAATATTAAGGTAGAGAGGGTAGGGAGAGATGTAGGGAGGGTAGGGAGAGATGTAGGGAGGGTAGGGAGAGATGTAGGGAGGGTAGGGAGAGAGGTAGGGAGGGTAGGGAGAGATGTAGGGAGGGTAGGGAGAGAGGTAAGGAGGGTAGGGAGAGATGTAGGGAGGGTAGGGAGAGAGGTAGGGAGGGTAGGGAGAGATGTAGGGAGGGTAGGGAGAGAGGTAGGGAGGGTAGGGAGAGATGTAGGGAGGGTAGCAGTGACCAAACTAGTGTTACCAATACATTAGACAAACAGGAGTCAGTACAGCCAGACGTGACGTGCTCCATTGTTACCAGCATGACGCAATACCTGGCCCCTCCATTCATTGGCACTCTGTTTATAAGTGCCAGGCTGATTTGTAAGGACTCGCTGATGCCAGTGCCATTCACTGTGGTTCATGGACGCCCTACAAGTGTGCCACTTTTATGTTCTTGTCTCTGTGCTGGGCCATTTTTGTTCCTGTTTCACTGATGGTAGTTACCATGTGTTATATTTGGGAGTGGGAGTGGGTGTGGGAGTGGGAGTGGGAGTGGGAGTGGGTGTGGGAGTGGGAGTGGGAGTGGGAGTGAGAGTGGGAGTGGGAGTGGGAGTGGGAGTGGGAGTGGGAGTGGGTGTGGGAGTGGGAGTGGGAGTGGGAGTGGGTGTGGGAGTGGGAGTGGGTGTGGGAGTGGGAGTGGGAGTGGGTGTGGGAGTGGGTGTGGGAGTGGGAGTGGGAGTGGGTGTGGGAGTGGGTGTGGGTGTGGGTGTGGGAGTGGGTGTGGGAGTGGGTGTGGGAGTGGGAGTGGGTGTGGGAGTGGGAGTGGGTGTGGGTGTGGGTGTGGGAGTGGGAGTGGGTGTGGGTGTGGGAGTGGGTGTGGGAGTGGGTGTGGGAGTGGGAGTGGGAGTGGGTGTGGGAGTGGGAGTGGGTGTGGGTGTGGGAGTGGGAGTGGGTGTGGGTGTGGGTGTGGGAGTGGGTGTGGGAGTGGGTGTGGGAGTGGGAGTGGGAGTGGGAGTGGGTGTGGGAGTGGGAGTGGGAGTGGGTGTGGGTGTGGGAGTGGGTGTGGGAGTGGGTGTGGGAGTGGGAGTGGGAGTGGGAGTGGGTGTGGGAGTGGGAGTGGGAGTGGGAGTGGGTGTGGGTGTGGGAG
The DNA here is from genome assembly GCF_038502225.1 of Cherax quadricarinatus. Classification (NCBI taxonomy): domain Eukaryota; kingdom Metazoa; phylum Arthropoda; class Malacostraca; order Decapoda; family Parastacidae; genus Cherax; species Cherax quadricarinatus. The sequence goes on along the minus strand of NC_091330.1, from coordinate 1,247,414 downwards.
TGGGTGTGGGAGTGGGTGTGGGAGTGGGAGTGGGAGTGGGAGTGGGAGTGGGAGTGGGAGTGGGAGTGGGAGTGGGAGTGGGAGTGGGAGTGGGAGTGGGAGTGGGAGTGGGAGTGGGAGTGGGAGTGGGTGTGGGTGTGGGAGTGGGTGTGGGAGTGGGTGTGGGAGTGGGAGTGGGAGTGGGAGTGGGTGTGGGAGTGGGAGTGGGAGTGGGAGTGGGTGTGGGTGTGGGAGTGGGTGTGGGAGTGGGTGTGGGAGTGGGAGTGGGAGTGGGAGTGGGTGTGGGAGTGGGAGTGGGTGTGGGAGTGGGAGTGGGTGTGGGAGTGGGTGTGGGTGTGGGAGTGGGTGTGGGAGTGGGAGTGGGAGTGGGAGTGGGAGTGGGAGTGGGAGTGGGAGTGGGAGTGGGAGTGGGAGTGGGAGTGGGAGTGGGAGTGGGAGTGGGAGTGGGAATGGGAGTGGGAGTGGGAGTGGGAGTGGGAGTGGGTGTGGGAGTGGGAGTGGGTGTGGGAGTGGGAGTGGGAGTGGGTGTGGGAGTGGGTGTGGGAGTGGGAGTGGGTGTGGGAGTGGGAGTGGGTGTGGGAGTGGGAGTGGGTGTGGGAGTGGGTGTGGGAGTGGGAGTGGGTGTGGGAGTGGGAGTGGGTGTGGGAGTGGGAGTGGGAGTGGGTGTGGGAGTGGGTGTGGGAGTGGGAGTGGGTGTGGGAGTGGGAGTGGGTGTGGGAGTGGGAGTGGGTGTGGCCCGAAAAACATAGATATTGCGAGAAATTTCTTAAAACGTAGGATAGAGAAAAGTAAAGATTTCTACACAGGTTACCCCATAACTCACATTAATGTTACATTAGTTACCCCATAACTCACATTAATGTTACATTAGTTACCCCATAACTCACATTAATGTTACATTAGTTACCCCATAACTCACATTAATGTTACATTAGTTACCCCATAACTCACATTAATGTTATATTAGTTACCCCATAACTCACATTAATGTTACATTAGTTACCCCATAACTCACATTAATGTTACATTAGTTACCCCATAACTCACATTAATGTTATATTAGTTACCCCATAACTCACATTAATGTTACATTAGTTACCCCATAACTCACATTAATGTTACATTAGTTACCCCATAACTCACATTAATGTTACATTAGTTACCCCATAACTCACATTAATGTTACATTAGTTACCCCATAACTCACATTAATGTTACATTAGTTACCCCATAACTCACATTAATGTTACATTAGTTACCCCATAACTCACATTAATGTTACATTAGTTACCCCATAACTCACATTAATGTTACATTAGTTACCCCCTAACTCACATTAATGTTACATTAGTTACCCCATAACTCACATTAATGTTACATTAGTTACCCCATAACTCACATTAATGTTACATTAGTTACCCCATAACTCACATTAATGTTACATTAGTTACCCCATAACTCACATTAATGTTACATTAGTTACCCCATAACTCACATTAATGTTATATTAGTTACCCCATAACTCACATTAATGTTACATTAGTTACCCCATAACTCACATTAATGTTATATTAGTTACCCCATAACTCACATTAATGTTATATTAGCTACCCCATAACTCACATTAATGTTATATTAGTTACCCCATAACTCACATTAATGTTACATTAGTTACCCCATAACTCACATTAATGTTATATTAGTTACCCCATAACTCACATTAATGTTACATTAGTTACCCCATAACTCACGTTAATGTTATATTAGTTACCCCATAACTCACATTAATGTTATATTAGTTACCCCATAACTCACATTAATGTTATATTAGTTACCCCATAACTCACATTAATGTTACATTAGTTACCCCATAACTCACATTAATGTTACATTAGTTACCCCATAACTCACATTAATGTTATATTAGTTACCCCATAACTCACATTAATGTTACATTAGTTACCCCATAACTCACATTAATGTTATATTAGTTACCCCATAACTCACATTAATGTTATATTAGCTACCCCATAACTCACATTAATGTTATATTAGTTACCCCATAACTCACATTAATGTTACATTAGTTACCCCATAACTCACATTAATGTTATATTAGTTACCCCATAACTCACATTAATGTTACATTAGTTACCCCATAACTCACGTTAATGTTATATTAGTTACCCCATAACTCACATTAATGTTATATTAGTTACCCCATAACTCACATTAATGTTATATTAGTTACCCCATAACTCACATTAATGTTACATTAGTTACCCCATAACTCACATTAATGTTACATTAGTTACCCCATAACTCACATTAATGTTATATTAGTTACCCCATAACTCACATTAATGTTACATTAGTTACCCCATTACTCACATTAATGTTATATTAGTTACCCCATAACTCACATTAATGTTACATTAGTTACCCCATAACTCACATTAATGTTATATTAGTTACCCCATAACTCACATTAATGTTACATTAGTTACCCCATAACTCACATTAATGTTATATTAGTTACCCCATAACTCACATTAATGTTACATTAGTTACCCCATAACTCACATTAATGTTATATTAATTACCCCCATAACTCACAATAATTCTATGCAAGTTACCCCGTCATCCACAATAATTTTATACAAGTTACCCTAGAAATCCCACAATAATTATATACAGGTTACCTCTATTAAGGTACAAAATTTCTATACAATTACCTCCATGAAGCCGCAATAACGATAAAAAAAAGTTCCCCATAAAGCCACAATAATAAAAATGTTACCTCATAGAGGCACAATAATTTTATATCAGTTATCCCTGTTAAGGCACAATATTGACACAAAAGTTACCCATAAAGCCACAGTAATGCAGCAATTGGAACCTCACAACGTTTCAGATATGTAATAATAATAATAATAATAATAATAATAATAATAATAATAATAATAATAATAATAATAATAATAATGATAATAATAATAATAATAATAATAATAATAATAATAATAATAACTGATATATTTAGGTCGGTGTGCTATCCAAGGAAGGTATCCCGCATTCCATAATCCCGGTTAGTCCCTTGTACGTCAATGTACGCGACTGGAATAGTGCAGAGTGCGGCATAAGTTGATAATGGAGTTCAATATTAGTGTTGAAGATATGAAGAGAATCAGAAGAGGCAGTAGCAAGTTATCATGTGGAAACTAATATTCAATTTTCCTTAATAAAAATTGTAAATTAGGACATTCACAGCCCAGATCTTATTCAAATTTTTCGAAGAGACTAATATTCTAAAACACACCAGCACATCAAGCATCAGACGCCACACTCAGTAATTATAGCATGAAAAGTAGTGTTTTAATTTTTCCAATTTCTTACTAAAAAATGAAGCGAAGTTGGATCCAGGCAGATTAAAATCCGTCCAAACTTATCTCGAAGTAAGATTGACGAGCTTTCAAGAAAGTCAATTTTACGTAAGTTTAGTATACGTAACATACAAATGTTTAAGAATTGTCTTGAGGTCACAGATGCTATAGACATATAAAAGAACAAACCATACCCCCGGCCGGGATTGAACCCGCGGTCATAGAGTCTCAAAACTCCAGCGACGGGCTGGAGTTTTGAGACTATGACCGCAGGTTCAATCCCGGCCGGGGGTATGGTTTGTTTGCAATCGTGTCATTACGATTTCTTGAGTCATAAAAGAACATTAAGTTAATTTAACTTAGGATAATAAAATAAAGACTTATATCTGATCAGATATAAGTCACAAGACTTATATCTGATCAGGAGAAATGTTCTCTAATTATTTCACAAGAATTAATTCCATTAATAAACTTAGAATATAATAACTAACACAGTTTAACAACAAGAGGTTGTTGCCCTTGAGGGAAACATTAACACTGAAAGTTTGAAGCCGACCAGAAGATGCATTTTCCAGTTATTGCGCAGAATGAAACAAAATTTGTGCCTACACAGCCTAAACCCGCGAAGCCTTCCATTCATCCCACACGATGCATCAACCGTTGAAGATTGATGGCCTTCACAACTGTCACATTGTAGTCAGAGGAAATCGCTAAATCCGTAGGGGGATCATACAGCACCTGTGGAATGGAAGGCATTCAAATTCGATTTAAGAAAATAAATCCAACTCCTTGGATCAAATGCCCTTCACCAACATCAACGGGAAAGTAATGCAATTAAGGTAAAAAGGCGGATCTAGAAGACTTTCTCCAGTAATCATAAGAACATAAGAACCCAAACTACGGGTGGGGATAGAACCCGTGGTCAGAGAGTCATAAAACTCTCCGATCGCGGGTTCTATCCCCACCCGTGGTTTGGTTTGTTTGCAATCGTGTCATTACAACTTCATGAGTCAAGAACATAAGAAAGAAGGAACACTGCAGCAGGCCTACTGGCCCATGCGAGGCCAAGGGAAGAAAATTATTGGAACCAAGTGTGTTGTAACATTATACACTGACCTGACACTCGTGCAGATAGTTGCATGATGCTTCTCACAGATACATCAAACAAACGTTGATATGTTGAAGTCTTGAATAATGAACCAAAAATTGTGATAGAGCAGACAAAAAAGAAAAAGTTGGTGAAAATTTTCTCAAAAATAAGAAAGTCTCCCCTTGTTAAACTTAAAAAAACCCATAAAACCCGGGATTTATATATTTTTTACTAGTTTCCTTTTCGCGTTTACATTCTATTTAACATTCTCTACAATCCTACTGGAAAAAAATTATTTATTTATAGGTAGGTAAGGTTCGTCAGGAAACAGGAGAAATGTTTCCTGACGCGGGTCTTAGTCAGATGATGACCCGCCTTTGGAGCTTTTGGTCATCTGACCGAGGCCTTCCGCTGGCTTACCGGTCCACCCCTTTAAAAATTATGGTCATTTATAACCAGTCTATTTATTTATACATTTTGAAAAAGCTAATTTGATAAAATTGGTAAAAAAAATGTCAAATTGGCATCGACACAGCTCAAAATTAATATAAAATACTTCTTATTAAGATAGACCGGCACTCAAGGTTTGAAGCCGATCGGAAGAGGCGTTCATTAATTATTACAAAGAAAACAATTTTCTTAATAAAATTTGACAAATTAAAGTTTACATGACCCAGAGCAAATGATCAGTTGTGTTTTAATAAAGTCAATCAGTGGTAAAAGTTTGAAGCCGATTGAATGAGGCGTTCTTGAGTTCTGATCGAAATATAATTGAAAGTAAAAGGTACGTGCACAATAATAATAATAATAATAATAATAATAATAATAATAATAATAATAATAATAATAATAATAATAATAATAATAATAATAATAACAATAACAATAATAATAATAATAATAATAATAATAATAATAATAATAATAACAATAACAATAATAATAATAATAATAATAATAATAATAATAATAATAATAATAATAATAATAATAATAATAACAATAATAATAATAACAATAATAATAATAATAATAATAATAATAATAATAATAATAATAATAATAATAATAATAATAATAATAATAATAATAATAATAATAATAATAATAATAGGAATAACAAAAGCTGTCAAAATCGCTAAATGGAAAGCGGTAAAATTTTCGTGAATTTTTTTTCTGAACTTGGGAATTCCATTTCAAGTGAGACTCGGTATTTTACTGTTGAAATATCCAGTTAGTCAGCACTTAGCGGGAAAAATATGAAAATTAACAGATATATACTTACCTGTGTTGAACAGGTAAAAACTGCGGGTTCACCTCACTCTCTCTCTCTCTCTCTCTCTCTCTCTCTCTCTCTCTCTCTCTCTCTCTCTCTCTCTCTCTCTCTCTCTCTTATCTATCTATGTATATGTGCGTGGGCGAGAGCGTGTAGGAAGCACTAGGAATGAAGAATGCACAACAGGACGCAAGAGGGCAGCCCGTGCTTAGAAAAAAAAAGTATGTGAGTGTGTATGCTATAGTTAGATGTAAACCTTGACCTTACGTGACCCGGATGGTCCCTGCCAGTCATCACAGGCTTGTTGAACCTCACAGGATAACCCCGCTGTAGTGATGATTGATACAACACACTCTCACCCCTTCGTGAAAGTACACACACACACACACACACACACACACACACAGTGTAGATAAAGTACAGCTCTACGTGTTTATATTGAATAGAGTAAAACAATGTACATGAGTGGATTTCCAAAATATACAGAGAAACTTTGTACAGCAATTATAGGAAACACCAGATTATTAAAATGATAAAATAAAGAAACGATAGATGGATGAATTGATAACAAATAAGAATGATATAGAGGAGAATATATAAGGCTTGGTTGAGTATAGAGCTAAAACCAGACGCTAGCAGAACAGTGGTTGCTGTCTCAGAATATCTCAGATAATGTTAAATTCTTTGAAAAGATGAAAGGACCAGAACAGTATAAATCTAAAAGAAAAATATTTACGCTGTACCCAGATGACTAAAGTAAAGACAGACTAGCAAGTGGTGATGTTTGATACATTTATTATACCGAGGATTACAGAGTCACATAATGGGTCCAGGGACTGGACCCCAACATTATTGTTAATAGGCATGTTAAAAGTGGTAACTGGTAATGAAGTATATGCCGGGTGTATTGAATTTAGAACAATAGTAATGAGTTTACAGTTATGAATTCGGTCATAAAACATTACAATGTAGATAAATGTGGGTATGAGTCATTAATATGCCACTGCGGATAAAATTCTTTGACATTTCTTGTTCATTTGTGATAGAGTTAACTCTGAATTTATGATTTTATTTCGCATTCCACCACAGTGACGCAGTGGCAAAGTTTATATTGAGTTATGTCTACGTCAGATGACAGTGGCACCTCTAGCATGATCCAGCCTAAACCAGGCAATAGTGACATCCAAGAGTCTGCTGATTTTGTTGGATTTGCAATAGACATTTTCTCCTCATGTATGTTAGAGTGACAGATAGACTAACTGGTGTCACTCTGTACTTGTCTCAGTTAATGAAGTTCCTTTGAAATTTCTTTCGTATTTTTATCCTCAGACTACAAGTTGACGACGTAAAGTTGTAATGTGCTTCCTCTTTAAAGGTATATGTCGTAGCTAATCAATCTGTTCTATCGTGAATTTGAGGCTAATGTAGAAGGAATCCACAGAAGATTTACTGTGACTCCACTGTCACGATTCTACCTCGCTTGTGTCTGACTCCTGACACGAGAATTTCACAAATAACACTCATGGAGCTAAACAAAAATATTTATGAAAAGGTAATCAGAGTTAAAGTGTAACCTTGAGGGTTTGAAGGGTGAAGTCTTAGTTGCTGATGTTTCCTCCATTTCCATACAGGAGGAATTACCAATAGACCCCTGGCTGTCTTCAGTCAGGCACTGGACAGGCACCTTGAGTCAGTACCTGATCAGCAGGGCTGTGGCTCGTATGTCGGTTTACGTGCGGCCAGCAGTAAAAGCCTGGTTAATCAGACCCTGATCCACCAAGAGGCCTGCTCTCAGGCCAGGACGCGGGTCCGTTGACCCCCGAAACCATCTCCAGGTAAACTCCAGGAGCCATCGCTCTGCTCAGCGGCACCAGCTGCTGCCACAGAAGCTTCGTGGTCAGAGATAGCAAGATACATAATTTGTGAAAGTGAGCGCTGTGTGACTAAGGTATCTTCCCGAGTTTCAACACGAAACTATTACTGTGATCTAATAAGCTTTTTGGGGAAAGTGAAGGATAATGATTCGAAAAGTTGCGATGCCCCATGATGCAGGGAAGTGTTCTTCTTGTCTTACTTGATACAGATTGTGAATGTAAACATTACGAAGGACGGAACACCATGAGCATTGATATTCTCCTGTAGCAACAAGCAGGTAATTATAAATATGTAATTATAAACAGAAACACACATACACACACACATACACACGCACACACACACACACACACACACACACACACACACACACACACACACACACACACACACACACACACACACACATACGGTAAATCCTCGCCGACCTCTATTGCCCCCTGAGACTAGTTTTTTTTTACTGTGCCTCCCACACACTCCCTCTCTCTCACACAACAGCCCCATGCATCCTCTCCCACTACACACCCACGTACAACATACATACCACCCACCCATAACAACTGCTCTCACCTCCCCCACTGACACTTTCTCCCCCCTCCTCACATACCTCACCAAACTTCACACATTAAAACCCAGACCACAACCCCTTTACTATATCCTCCTCACCTTCTGGGCAGACAATGGCAAAAGCCGACAAGCATTAATAAGGGCACTAGTATTCTCTGTTGCTATTGTCTACTTCCTTTGCTCCTTATTTATTCTTCCTATAGCCAATCAATCACCTGCAATACGTAAACACACATCAGATTAATGTATTCAACCAGTTGGTCTCTAACAAGACTGGCTAGCTCATTACAGTTGCAGAAAGCTGGTGTGAGGCTCGCCTGTATGAACCTACATTTGTGGTCACAGTGGTGGCCCATGCTAACCTCCCTATGATGTATAGAAGTATGCTTAGTTGGGTGAATCTTACTGTAGCCAGCTGGCCCATTGGTTATCGCACTGGCCTGTGAGTTTTAGGATTTATTTGCCATGGGTTCAAATCCCACCTGTAACCTGATTTAACTGACCTGTGAATGATGATGTTCAACACACAGACACCTGTGAATGGTACCGTCTGGGACACAGACACGTGTGAATGGTACCGTCTGGGACACAGACACGTGTGAATGGTACCGTCTGGGACACAGACACGTGTGAATGGTATCGTCTGGGACACAGACACGTGTGAATGGTACCGTCTGGGACACAGACACCTGTGAATGGTACCGTCTGGGACACAGACACGTGTGAATGGTACCGTCTGGGACACAGACACGTGTGAATGGTACCGTCTGGGACACAGACACGTGTGAATGGTATCGTCTGGGACACAGACACGTGTGAATGGTACCGTCTGGGACACAGACACGTGTGAATGGTATCGTCTGGGACACAGACACGTGTGAATGGTATCGTCTGGGACACAGACACGTGTGAATGGTACCGTCTGGGATACAGACACGTGTGAATGGTACCGTCTGGGACACAGACACCTGTGAATGGTACCGTCTGGGACACAGACACGTGTGAATGGTACCGTCTGGGACACAGAGACCTGTGAATGGTACCGTCTGGGACACAGACACGTGTGAATGGTACCGTCTGGGACACAGAGACGTGTGAATGGTACCGTCTGGGACACAGACACCTGTGAATGGTACCGTCTGGGACACAGACACGTGTGAATTGTAACCGTCTGGGACACAGACACCTGTGAATGGTACCGTCTGGGACACAGACACGTGTGAATTGTGACTTAAGAAATCGTAATGACACGATTGCAAATAAACCATACCCCCGGCCGGGATTGAACCCGCGGTCATAGAGTCTCAAAACTCCAGCCCGTCGCGTTAGCCACTAGACCAGCTAGCCACAATAAGATTCATCCAACTAGGTATATTTCTACACCATAGGAAAGTTAGCACAGGCACCTCTGTGACCGGCCGGGGGTATGGTTTGGTTGACGTGTGAATGGTACCGTCTGGGACACAGACATGTGTGAATGGTACTGATAAAAGGGTTAGTGTGAGTTGATAGGCTGTCAGGTATATATATCACTTACACAATCCAACTTCGTCAACTGTATAAGAACATAAAGCAGGAACACTGCAGCAGGCCTGTTGGCCCATACTAGGCAGGTCCTTCACAAATCATCCCACTAACAGAATCGTATTTGCCCAACCCAATTTTCAATGTATATATGCATATCTTACATACGGTTTGCAGCAGATTTTTTCGATTCACATTTTTAGATTAAATTTAGTTAAGTCGATTTGTCTATCAGTCAAGATAATTATAACATTCTACGGTGACCATAAATGAAATGTAAGATACAGTTGATAAAAAGAATTGACGCACAAATACTAAGCCGAGACCCACTAAGTGTAGTAGAAAGATCTATGTGGGATAATCACTGTTGAAGACAAAAGTCTTCAACAGTGACCCATTTGACTGTCTTAGCAACAGTGAAATATTGTTTTTGAGGGTGGACTGATAATAATAATAATAATAATAACACCTTTACCACCGACAACAACGTGAATAACATGAATAACATGAGCAATAACAATAACAGTTACAACAACACAAACATCAGTGATTGGGTATGACGAGTAGTGACGTCACTGATGACGCCCACAACAAGGTGAGCATCACGTCTGCTTTAACAACACACACACACACAGGTCTTCATTATTCATATCAAAGAAGAGAGAAGGTAACAAAGAGCGCAGCTTCACCTAAAGCCGACACTGCCATCTCTGGGGAGACTTGACCGACTCATGACCATGTTTGGATGTAACAAACTCACCGACGCTGACCGCCATCCCACGATCCATGACGTCACACTCGACAATACCTATGACGTCACATCTGTCCTCAAAGCTGATTGGCTTTTGTCCCACGGTTCATGACGTCACGAGAGACGTTAACTATGACATCACATTCTCCCAAACACCCGATTGGCTGTCAAGTTCTCGCAGTTGCCAGATAGTCACATAAAAGTAGATATGCATTAAAAAAATAGCTTACAATAGCGCTGCTATTTGAGTAATAGATAAGTAAAGTTTTAATTTATATTTCACACATAAATTAAAACTTTCACAGTTTTTTTTTACACATTCACTTATGTATAATTGAACGTAGGATGATGACTGCTACATAACATTGGTGGCGGACGTTTTATCCGCTTTAATTTAGCGGTTGTAAACACTCAACCGAGCAGCTACTTATGTGATACACAATTATTGTGTAAAATGTAGTCAGTGTTACACTGATGATTGATCTCAGTGATACACCTGCGTCCCCTTGACTCACGCAAGGGGACGGTGCTGTATCACTGAGATCCAGTATAAAACAGGAAATTCACCTGAATGAATTTCCCGTTTTATACTGGTACAGTTCAGGATAATGAAGAATTAGACACATGTGCAGCATCTGGGTGTTTTTCTTGTAGACGTTTCGCTATCCAGTGGCTTTATCAATACAAATTCAAGGACATGGTGGGAAGACAGTAGAACGATATACGAAAGATGAGGTAACCAATCCCTCAGTCTTGTAGTCGGTGAAGAGCACCGTAGTCTTGGCCACTGGTGGCCACACACCCAAGAAACCACTGGTGGCCACACACCCAAGAAGCTACTGGTGGCCACACACCCAAGAAGCTACTGGTGGCCACACACCCAAGAAGCCACTGGTGGCCACACACCCAAGAAGCTACTGGTGGCCACACGCCCAAGAAGCTACTGGTGACCACACACCCAAGAAGCCACTGGTGGCCACACACCCAAGAAGCCACTGGTGGCCACACACCCAAGAAGCTACTGGTGGCCACACGCCCAAGAAGCTACTGGTGACCACACGCCCAAGAAGCTACTGGTGGCCACACACCCAAGAAGCCACTGGTGGCCACACCTTTCATACACGTCTTGAAGTGTACGCAAGTATCCCGATGCACACTTTGTGGGTACCACTACTCCACTTACAACAAAGCCAATATATGTAGCAACTTAATGTCTACTGTCTCCCACTTTAGCGTGCTGCACTCACCTCACCTGTGCTGCACACACGTCAGCTGTGTTGCACACACCTCAGCTGTGTTGCACACACCTCACCTGTGCTGCACACACCTCACCTGTGCTGCACACACCTCACCTGTGCTGCACACACCTCAACTGTGCTGCACACACCTCAACTGTGTTGCACACACCTCACCTGTGCTGCACACACCTCACCTGTGCTGCACACACCTCAACTGTGCTGCACACACCTCAACTGTGTTGCACACACCTCAACTGTGTTGCACACACCTCAGCTGTGTTGCACACACCTCAGCTGTGTTGCACACACCTCAACTGTGTTGCACACACCTCAACTGTGTTGCACACACCTCAACTGTGTTGCACACACCTCAACTGTGTTGCACACACCTCAACTGTGTTGCACACACCTCAATTGTATATTCATATATATATATATATGTATATATATATATATATATATATATATATATATATATATATATATTTGTGTGTGTGTGTGTGTGTGTGTGTGTGTGTGTGTGTGTGTGTGTGTGTGTGTGTGTGTGTGTGTGTGTGTGTGTGTGTGTGTGTGTGTGGATGTGTGCGTGTGTGTGCGTGTGTGCGTGTATATTTGTATGCTTGTGTGTGTGTGGATGTGTGTGCGTGTGTGTGCGTGTGTGCGTGTACATACATGTGTGTGTGTGTGTGTGTGGATGTGTGTGTACGTATGTGTGTGTTTGCATGTGTGTGTATGTATGGGTGTGTGTGTGTGTCTGTGTCTGTGTGTACGTATTGATGTGCAAATATTAAAGCTCTAATGTGTACATTTATTCAAAAATACATACATGTGTATGTATGGTGTTGCTGCATAGAGAATGGTGTTTGTGCCCGCGGGCTATTACATGTTTGGCTGGGTTAAACTGGTGTTTGTTCCATGTTTGGCTGGGTTAAACTGGTGTTTGTTCCATGTTTGGCTGGGTTAAACTGTTTGTTCCATGTTTGGCTGGATTAAACTCCTGTTTGTTCCATGTTTGGCTGGGTTAAACTGTTGTTTGTTCCATGTTTGGCTGGGTTAAACTGGTGTTTGTTCCATGTTTGGCTGGGTTAAACTGGTGTTTGTTCCATGTTTGGCTGGGTTAAACTGGTGTTTGTTCCATGTTTGGCTGGGTTAAACTGGTGTTTGTTCCATGTTTGGCTGGGTTAAACTGTTGTTTGTTCCATGTTTGGCTGGGTTAAACTGTTGTTTGTTCCATGTTTGGCTGGGTTAAACTGTTGTTTGTTCCATGTTTGGCTGGGTTAAACTGTTGTTTGTTCCATGTTTGGCTGGGTTAAACTGTTGTTTGTTCCATGTTTGGCTGGGTTAAACTGTTGTTTGTTCCATGTTTGGCTGGGTTAAACTGTTGTTTGTTCCATGTTTGGCTGGGTTAAACTGGTGTTTGTTCCATGTTTGGCTGGGTTAAACTGGTGTTTGTTCCATGTTTGGCTGGGTTAAACTGTTGTTTGTTCCATGTTTGGCTGGGCTAAACTGTTGTTTGTTCCATGTTTGGCTGGGTTAAACTGTTGTTTGTTCCATGTTTGGCTGGGTTAAACTGTTGTTTGTTCCATGTTTGGCTGGGTTAAACTGGTGTTTGTTCCATGTTTGGCTGGGTTAAACTGTTGTTTGTTCCATGTTTGGCTGGGTTAAACTGTTGTTTGTTCCATGTTTGGCTGGGTTAAACTCCTGTTTGTTCCATGTTTGGCTGGGTTAAATTGGTGTTTCCAGTGTTTGGTTCCATGTTTTTGTAGTGTATATTCCAGTGTTTGGTTCCGTGTTTTTGTACTGTATATTCCAGTGTTTGGTTCCGTGTTTTTGTACTGTATATTCCAGTGTTTGGTTCCGTGTTTTTGTAGTGTATATTCCAGTGTTTAGTTCCGTGTTTTTGTACTGTATATTCCAGTGTTTGGTTCCGTGTTTTTGTACTGTTTATTCCAGTGTTTGGTTCCGTGTTTTTGTAGTGTATATTCCAGTGTTTTATTCCGTGTTTTTGTAGTGTATATTCCAGTGTTTTTGTAGTGTATATCCCTGTGTTTGGTTCCGTGTTTTTGTAGTGTCCATTCCAGTGTTCTATTCCGTGTTTTTGTAGTGTATATTCCAGTGTTTGGTTCCGTGTTTTGTAGTGTCTATTCCAGTGTGTATCCCAGTATTCCGTGTTTTTGTAGTGCATATTCCAGTCTTTGGTTCCGTGTTTCTGTAGTGTCTATTCCAGTGTTTTATTCCGTGTTTTTGTAGCGTATATTCCAGTGTTTTTGTAGTGTATATGCCTGTGTTTGGTTCCGTGTTTTTGTAGTGTATATCCCTGTGTTTGGTTCCGTGTTTTTGTAGTGTATATCCCTGTGTTTGGTTCCGTGTTTTTGTAGTGTATATCCCTGTGTTTGGTTCCGTGTTTTTGTAGTGTATATCCCTGTATTTGGTTCCGTGTTTTTGTAGTGTATATCCCTGTGTTTGGTTCCGTGTTTTTGTAGTGTATATCCCTGTGTTTGGTTCCGTGTTTTTGTAGTGTATATCCCTGTGTTTGGTTCCGTGTTTTCCTTCGTAATATCCCGTACTGGGTTCCTTGTTTTCTTTCGTGTATATCCCCGTGTTTTTTGTCGCGTATATCTCCGTGTTTAGATCAAAATATGTATATATGATTTTTTTTGTAAACAAAGACTCGTTTATAAGAAATATAAGAAGAGAATTTTTTTACTATTAAATATTCAGCAGGTGAGCTGTACCTGAGGTGGGAGAAGCGAGAGTAGTGCAATATTAATGTAAGGAGGTGGAGAGACAGAGAGACAGAGAGAGAGACAGAGAGAGAGACAGAGAGAGAGACAGAGAGAGAGAGGGAGCTTGAATATGTGTGTGTGTATGTGTACAGGCACGCTCTAGCTCTCCCTAAAGCACACAAGAAGAGCATGCAAGAAAGAGAGGTTTTTGCCAGAGTAAGACAGGTCCCTGTCAGTCAGAGTAAGATAGATCCCTGTCAGTCAGAGTAAGATAGATCCCTGTCAGTCAGTGTAAGATATATCCCTGTCAGTCAGAGTAAGATAGATCCCTGTCAGTCAGAGTAAGATAGATCCTGTCAGTCAGAGTAAGTTAGATCCCTGTCAGTCAGAGTAAGATAGATCCCTGTCAGTCAGAGTAAGATAGATCCCTGTCAGTCAGAGTAAGATAGATCCCTGTCAGTCAGAGTAAGATAGATCCTGTCAGTCAGAGTAAGATAGATCCCTGTCAGTCAGAGTAAGATAGATCCTGTCAGTCAGAGTAAGATAGATCCCTGTCAGTCAGTGTAAGATAGATCCCTGTCAGTCAGAGTAAGATAGATCCTGTCAGTCAGAGTAAGATAGATCCCTGTCAATCAGAGTAAGATAGATCCCTGTCAATCAGAGTAAGAGAGGTCATCCTCAGTGATCAAGGGACACAGAAAGGTTCAATTGATACCTATGTAGAAGGCAGCTATACAGTGTCAGGCAGGTGGAAGGTTTCAAGGCAGGCAGGCAGGCAGGCAGGCAGGCAGGCAGGCAGGCAGGGAGCCAGGCAGGCAGGCAGGCAGGCAGGCAGGCAGGCAGGCAGGCAGGCAGACAGGCAGGCAGGCAGACAGGCAGGCAGGTAGGCAGGGACAGTTGAAAACAGACAGACAGAAAACATTTTAATATACAAACCCTCTGTACAGCAGAACTATCATTGTGTTAGTTACGATCCTCGACACGACTGACTGTTTGTTGCGGGAACTTGAGTGAAATACCAGTCAGTCGTGGAATGAATGACTGTTTGCATGCCACTGTTCTAGAGAAAGACAGATGGTAGTTCAGTTGGTAGCGCACTCTGTTCACACACCGAGTCAGTACCCGTGGTTCCAACCCCGGTACGGGTGGACGTGCTGGGCATGTTCCTCTACACCTGTTGTCCCTGTTCACCTAGAAGTAGGTACCTGGTGTGGGTGGCATCCTGGGGGAGGGGTAGTATACCTCATATAGTGCTGGACATTGAGCTGAGGAAGGATAACAGCTCTGACCTGTAAAATTGATTTGTGCAAAAGAAGAATAGTGTAACTTCCTATGGCTGCCCACTTTGTGGCACAATAGTTGTCTTTTGACTGTCTGTGACGTTGAACCTTGATACCACGTTCTTGTACACAAGAACGTGGTATCAAGGTTATACCTGTCTGTGGCTCCGAAGACGTCAGCAAGTGTGGACGAGATACTCTGTCATATCAAGGGACGACTAAATTTTTAAAGCATACAGAGTAATAAAAATCATGTCTTTTATTCACACACACGCACGCGCGCGCGCGCTAGGAGAGGCTAAGGGAAATCAACCTGACGACACCGGAGGACAGGAGAGTTAGGGGAGACATAAGAACATAAGAACATAAGAACGAAGGAACACTGCAGAAGGCCTACTGGCCCATGCGAGGCAGGTCCAAGTCTCCTACCGGCTTAAGCCAATGCACCCAACCTAGTCAGGTCAGGTCACATTGACTTAAGGGAGGAACACGGCAACCGACCTGTTAGCACAAGCTATCAGGTCTAACTCACACCCACCCACATCCACTCATGTATTTATCCAACCTATTTTTAAAGCTACACAACGTTCTGGCCTCTATAACGGTACTTGGGAGTTTGTTCCACTCATCCACAACTCTATTACCAAACCAGTACTTTCCTATATCCTTCCTGAATCTGAATTTTTCCAACTTAAAACCATTGCTGCGAGTCCTGTCTAGGCTAGATATTTTCAGCACACTATTTACATCCCCTTTATTTATTCCTGTCTTCCATTTATACACCTCAATCATATCCCCCCTAATTCTACGTCTTTCTAGAGAGTGAAGATTCATGGCCCTTAGTCTATCCTCATAGGGAAGGTTTCTGATACATGGGATCAACTTTGTCATCCTCCTTTGTACATTTTCCAGAGCATTTATATCCATTCTGTAATAAGGTGACCAAAACTGTGCAGCATAATCTAAATGAGGCCTAACCAAGGATGTATAGAGTTGAAGAACAACCTGAGGACTCCTATTATTTATGCTTCTTGATATGAAGCCAAGGATTCTATTAGCTTTATTGCGAACACTTATGCACTGTTGTCTTGGTTTCAGATTACTGCTAACCAGAACTCCTAAATCTTTTTCGCAATCCGTAATATTAAGATCTACATTATTTAGTTTATATGTGGCATGGTTATTGTCCTGTCCAACATTTAGAACTTTGCATTTGTCTATATTAAACTGCATCTGCCACTTCTCCGACCACTGCATCAGTCTATTCAAATCTTCCTGGAGTGCTCGAATGTCCTCGTCAGAATGAATTCGACGGCCTATTTTGGTGTCATCGGCAAACTTGCCGATGTCGCTCTTTATGCCCTCATCTATGTCGTTTATGTAGATTGTGAACAGCAGGGGGCCCAACACTGACCCCTGTGGAACACCGCTCGTGACACTTCCCCACTCTGATTTCTCCCCATTTATGCAAACTCTCTGCTGCCTATTTGTCAACCATGCCTCTATCCAGGAAAAAATTTCTCCTCCTATTCCATGTGCTTTAATTTTCCTCAATAGTCTCTGATGTGGGACCCTGTCAAAAGCCTTACTGAAGTCCATATACACAATATCATATTCATTACCATGATCTACCTCCTCAAATACCTTAGTGAAAAAAGTTAATAAATTCGTAAGGCAGGAACGCCCCTTTGTAAAACCATGCTGAGATTCGTTGATTAATTTATGCTTTTCAAGGTGGCTACGAACTGCCTCGGCAATTATTGATTCCATAAATTTTCCCACTATGGAGGTTAGGCTTATTGGTCTATAGTTCGAAGCTAAGGACCTGTCACCTGTTTTGAAAATAGGTATCACATTTGCCATTTTCCACTTATCTGGCACCATGCCAGTTTGTAGTGATATGTTGAAAAGATTAGCCAAAGGTGTGCTAAGCTCCTCTTTACATTCCTTTAGAACCCTTGCATACAGTTCATCAGGGCCTGGGGATTTGTTAGGTTTTAATTTATCTATTTGCCTAAGGACCATGTCACTTGTGACCCTAATAGTACACAGTTTATTATCGTCCTGTTCTACATAATTTATCATTACTGGAATATCGCTGGTATCCTCCTGTGTAAAAACTGAGAGGAAGTATGTGTTAAAAATTCTACACATTTCCTTATCACTGTCAGTGAGCTGACCCGAGGAACTTTTGAGTGGGCCTATCTTGTCCCTGATCTTACTTCTGTATACCTGAAAGAATCCTTTTGGGTTAGTCTTCGATTCTCTTGCAACTTTAACCTCATAATCTCTTTTTGCTTTTCTAATTCCCTTTTTTATTTCTCTCTTTAACTGAATATATCGATTTCTCAATTGCCCCTCTCCTCTTTTGATTTGCCTATATATGCCTCTCTTTTGACCAATCAGATATTTTAATCTATTGTTCATCCATTTAGGATCATTTTTGTTTGATCTGATTTCCCTATTTGGAACATAATTTGACTGAGCAGCTAGAACTATGCCCTGGAAAGCATCATATCGGCAACCATCACCACCTACCTGACCCTTAGTCAGGTCATTCCAGTTCAGCCCACCTAAGTAATTTTTCAGTCCTATGAAATCAGCCAAGCGAAAGTCAGGGACGGAGACTTGATTGCCATTATTAGGGGAATTCCATGATATATTAAAACTGAGTGATTTGTGATCACTTTCCCCAAGCTCATCATTAACCTCAAGATTATTAATTAGTGTTTCCCTACTGGCAAGAACCAAGTCAAGGAGGTTATTTCCCCTAGTTGGCTCTGTCACAAACTGTTTTAAAAAACAATCCTGGATCGTATCAAGAAAGTCACCTGACTCTAAATTTCCTGTCAAATTGCTCCAGTCAATCTGTCTATAGTTGAAATCTCCCATTAGCACAACATTTTCGTATGTAGATGCCTTACGAATTTCGTCCCATAGAAGTTTACTGCACTCCCTATCAAGATTTGGGGCCCTGTAAATCACACCCAAAATTAGTTTTCCTCGGCCCTCGAGAAGCTGTAACCAAACAGATTCAGTGGCTGACGCTTCTAATTTAATATCTTGTCTAACACAACAATTTAAATTGTCTCTGACATACATCGCTACTCCACCACCTTTCCTGTTGACCCTGTCAGTGTGGAATAATTTATAGCCTTGTATGTGACATTCAGAGGGCATCTCTCTATCTTTCAGATTGAGCCAGGTCTCTGTTATAGCAATAATATCTATGTCTCCTGCACTTGCAATTAATCTTAGCTCATCTATCTTATTTCTTACACTCCTGCTATTAGTATAGTAAACCTTAAGGGAGCTAGTCCCTTGCTGCCCTCTGCTGTCCCCCTTTGTTTGCTGACCTGATCTATTGTCTTTATTTATAACTTCATGCTGAATGCCTTTTATACATTTACTGTTTCCAACCCAAGTGTTGCAACCTGCTTGTTTCCCACACACACCCATACCTCTATCTTCCATCAGTTTAAAATCATAGGCATTTCACCAATGGCCTTCTCAATCGAGTCTGCAAGTGCTACCACCCCAGCCCCAGAGAGATGTACCCCATCCCTTGCATACATATCATGTTTGCCATAAAAGTTGTTCCAGTTGTCAATGAATGGGATTGCATGTTCCTTGCAGTATCTGTCTAGCCAGCAATTTACACCAATTGCCCTAGACAACCATTCATTTCCTACTCCCCTTCTAGGCAAGATGCTACATATGATTGGGATCCCTCCCTTAGACTTAATGAAATCTATAGCTGACCTGTACTTATCTAGCAGCTCTTCTCTCCTACCCTTCCCAATATCATTTCCACCAGCACTGAGACAGATAATGGGCTTGCTCCCATTACCTGACATGATATTATCCAGCCTGTTGACAATGTCCCCAACACCAGCTCCAGGGAAGCACACTCTATCTCTCATCTTCTTATTCCTATTACAAAAAGCACGGTCAATGTATCTTACCTGAGAGTCACCAACCACAAGAATGCGCTTACCTCCATTAGCAGGGGCAGTAGTACCCTTACCTTCACTGGCCACTGAAGTACATTCATCCTGAAGAACAGAGAAGCGATTTCCTACCTTCAGATCTTCACTCTTAACTTTCCTTACTCTGATGCGCCTTCCATTACTGTGAACTACTCGCCACTTGTAGCAGGTGCTGGGCTGCACCTCACTGCTGGTAGCCGTTGCTGCCACCCCAACTACAGCCTCCTCACAGCGAGAGACAGACTGCACCTCGCTGCTAGAAGCCTCATTCCCCACAACTCCAGCCACCTCACACTCTCTCCCAGACCCATTGAGGTGGACCTTCAGCCTCCTAATCTCCTCCTGGAGAAGCAAGACCTCCTCCTTCAACTCTCCAACCCCAATTTTTAAAACACTGCAGAAGCAAGCCATGCTTTGTAACCGTCCACACTAATCCCCAAGGCAGCTCAGGGTCTGTGACCTCACGTGACGAGGAATTAACAAGGTGGACAGTGACAGAATGTTTCAGAGATTAGACACAGCAACAAGGGGACACAGTTGGAAGTTGAAGACTCAGATGAATCACAGGGATGTTAGGAAGTATTTCTTCAGTCACAGAGTAGTCAGGAAGTGGAATAGTTTGGGAAGCGATGTAGTGGAGGCAGGATCCATACATAGCTTTAAGCAGAGGTATGATAAAGCTCATGGTTCTGGGAGAGTGACCTAGTAGCGGCCAGTGAAGAGGCGGGGCCACGAGCTATGACTCGACTCGACCCCTGCAACCACAACTAAGTGAGTACACACACACTATAGGGATGCTGTAAAGGCTTTCAATAGTCAATGATAAAAGAACAGTGTCAAGTTCTGTGTGTGTGTGTGTGTGTGTGTGTGTGTGTGTGTGTGTGTGTGTGTGTGTGTGTGTGTGTGTGTGTGTGTGTGTGTGTGTGTGTGTGTGTATGTGTGTGTGTGTGTGTGTGTGTGTGTGTGTGTGTGTATGTGTGTGTATGTGTGTGTGTGTGTGTGTGTGTGTGTGTGTGTGTGTGTGTGTATGTGTGTGTGTGTGTGTGTGTGTGTGTGTGTGTGTGTGTGTAAATTTGTGAAAAATGTTAGTGTTTTAGCTCCAGGAACAGGAAATTTCTTCAGTTCAGCAGTACTGGTAAGTCAGTGAGTCTCCCTGTGTGGTAAGTCAGTGAGTCTCCCTGTGTGGTAAGTCAGTGAGTCTCCCTGTGTGGTAAGTCAGTGAGTCTCCCTGTGTGGTAAGTCAGTGAGTCTCCCTGTGTGGTAAGTCAGTGAGTCTCCCTGTGTGGTAAGTCAGTGAGTCTCCCTGTGTGGTAAGTCAGTGAGTCTCCCTGTGTGGTAAGTCAGTGAGTCTCCCTGTGTGGTAAGTCAGTGAGTCTCCCTGTGTGGTAAGTCAGTGAGTCTCCCTGTGTGGTAAGTCAGTGAGTGTCCCTGTGTGGTAAGTCAGTGAGTCTCCCTGTGTGGTAAGTCAGTGAGTGTCCCTGTGTGGTAAGTCAGTGAGTCTCCCTGTGAGGTAAGTCAGTGAGTCCCTGTGTGGTAAGTCAGTGAGTCTCCCTGTGTGGTAAGTCAGTGAGTCTCCCTGTGTGGTAAGTCAGTGAGTCTCCCTGTGTGGTAAGTCAGTGAGTCTCCCTGTGTGGTAAGTCAGTGAGTCTCCCTGTGTGGTAAGGTCAGTGAGTGTCCCTGTGTGGGAAGTCAGTGAGTCTCCCTGTGTGGTAAGTCAGTGAGTCTCCCTGTGTGGTAAGGTCAGTGAGTCTCCCTGTGTGGTAAGTCAGTGAGTCTCCCTGTGTGGTAAGGTCAGTGAGTCTCCCTGTGTGGTAAGTCAGTGAGTCTCCCTGTGTGGTAAGTCAGTGAGTCTCCCTGTGTGGTAAGGTCAGTGAGTCTCCCTGTGTGGTAAGTCAGTGAGTCTCCCTGTGTGGTAAGGTCAGTGAGTCTCCCTGTGTGGTAAGTCAGTGAGTCTCCCTGTGTGGTAAGTCAGTGAGTCTCCCTGTGTGGTAAGTCAGTGAGTCTCCCTGTATGGTAAGTCAGTGAGTCTCCCTGTGTGGTAAGTCAGTGAGTCTCCCTGTGTGGTAAGTCAGTGAGTCTCCCTGTGTGGTAAGTCAGTGAGTCTCCCTGTGAGGTAAGTCAGTGAGTCTCCCTGTGAGGTAAGTCAGTGAGTCTCCCTGTGTGGTAAGTCAGTGAGTCTCCCTGTGTGGTAAGTCAGTGAGTCTCCCTGTGTGGTAAGTCAGTGAGTCTCCCTGTATGGTAAGTCAGTGAGTCTCCCTGTGTGGTAAGTCAGTGAGTCTCCCTGTGTGGTAAGTCAGTGAGTCTCCCTGTGTGGTAAGTCAGTGAGTCTCCCTGTGAGGTAAGTCAGTGAGTCTCCCTGTGAGGTAAGTCAGTGAGTCTCCCTGTGTGGTAAGTCAGTGAGTCATATCATACTTCACATCTTGTCCTCAGAGTCTCTGCTGGTGAGATGGTCGAGTTTTCTGGTTTCGTTGTTCCTTCCTCCTTAACTTCATCTTCCAGAAGAAAACGACAATTAGGGTGATCTTCCAGTCCCTCCTGGAACATTATAAAGTGGCAACATAATGTTCCAGTCCCTCCTGGAACATTATAAAGTGGCAACATAATGTTCCAGTTCCTCCTGGAACATTACCAAGTGGCAACCTGGTAATATTATATTGTTCCAGCCAGGGTATTGCAACTTTCATTCTTCAGCTCCTTACTTGCTCACCAACAGTAATATTTCTGGGAATAAAATCACATGAAAGAGAGAGAGAGTTTATTTTGAACGAAATTTCGCTCAGGAGTGAGCAAAACGTCGCTGTCATACAACACTGTATTTCGTCAACATATTCTTATAAATCAAGATGCAGGTTGCATGTTGTCTATTTACATTAAAATGCTAATTAATCTCTTTCGTAAAAAAAAAATATTTTTCAATGTGCAGTGTGTGTGTACAGGGTAAGTGCTGCGTCAAAACTGACATGTTGTTTACAAGTAATGTGTGAGTGTTTGTAGGTGACTTTCAGGTTATACAATGAAGACCGACCAGAATGAACTTAAAAAAATGTTTGTTACGTAGTGTGTTCCAGTCACTAAGTGAACTTCTTAGCCTAGGTGGTAGAGCGTCGGAATGTCAGTTTACAGACCACGGTTCGGGCCCCTCGTTCACTCTTCTCTTTATTCACTGACACCTGTTTATTACAAGTTAATCCCAGTTCATACAGTATCAGTTGTGGTAAGTATAACATTAATAATGGTTATTTTATTCATAGTAAAGTAAATGTTTACCAGCCACCTGCACCTTTAAATGACTCCACAAACACAGAAAAAACTACAGCAGTGTTGTGAGAGAGAGAGAGAGAGAGAAAAAGAGAGAGTTTAATATACACAGGGGAGGAAAACTAATATTTTTCACTACAAATCATCTTTTGATACCTTTACATTAACAAAAGATTAACACAGTTTTAATTTCGCTTTGTGTGTGTGTGTGTGTGTTTGTACTCTCCTAATTGTGGTTGAAGGGGTCGATTCATTGCTTTTAGCCCCGCCTCTTCACTGGTCGCTGCTAGGTCCACTCTTTCCCTGTTCTATGAGCTTTATCATAACTCTTCTTAAAGCTATGCATGGATCCTGCCTCCACTACATCACTCTTCAGACTATTCCACTTCCTGACAACTCTATGACTGAAGAAATACTTGCTAACATCCCTGTGACTCATCTGAATTTTCAACTTCCAGTTGTGACCACTTGTTGCTGTGTCCCATCTCTGAAACTGTCTGTCTCTACCCACTCAATTCCTGTCAGCATTTTATATGTTGTTATCATGTCTCCCCTATCCCTTTTGTTTTCCATTGTCGTCAAGTTGCGTTCCCTTAACCTCTCCTCGTAGGACAAACCCCTTAGCTCCGGCACTAATCTTGTTGCAAACCTTTGCATTTTTTCTAATTTCTAGTTGTATTTGACTAGGTATGAGTTCCATACCGGTGCTGCATACTCCAATATGGGCCTGACGTGCACGGTGTACAGTGTCGTGAATGACTCCTTACTTAGATGTTGAAATGCTATTCTCAGGTTTGCCAGGCGCCCGTATGCTGCAGCAGTTATTTTGTTGATATGCGCCTCAGGATGATCGTTCACCCGAAGATCCTTTTCCCTGAGTGAGTTTTGCAGCCTCTGACCTCTTAGGTTCTACTCCATCTGTGGTCTCCTTTGTTCTTCCCCAATCTTCGTAACTTTGCACTTGCTGGAGCTAAACTCCAGAGTCATTTGTCGGACCAGCTTGCAGCCTGTCTAGATCCCTTAGTAGGCTTACCTGATCTTCGTCCACTTGTATTCTTCTCATTAGTTTCACATCGTCTGCAAACAGGGACACCTCTGATTCTATCCCATCATGTCATGAAATAGCACCGGACCTAGGACTAACCCTTGTGGAACCCCACTTGACACATGTACCCACTCTGACACCTCGTCTTGGACCGACACATGTAGTTTCCTTCCTGTCAGGTATTCCCTGGTCCATTGCAGTACTTTCCCTACTATCCCTGCCCGCTCCTCTAGTTTTTCAACCAGTCTCTTGTGTGGTACAGTGTCGGAAACTTTCTTACAGTCCAAGAAGATGCAGTCAACCCATCCCTCTATCTTCTGTCTTACTTCTGTTACCTTGTCATAGAACTCCAATAGGTTCGTGATGCAGGATTTTCCTTCCCTGAAGCCGTGCTGGTTGTCATGTATTAGTCCAGTCCTTTCTAGGTGCTCCTGTTTGTGTGTTTGTGTTATAATGACACAGCGTAGCTTATGGAATAAACGCCTTCTGGGTATTTAAAGGCGAGGCAATGGGCGCGCTGGGCGTGGCTGATCGGGGGCAGGGCAGGGAGGGGCGTTGGGAGGGGAAAGAGGGGCAAGGAGCGGAAGGGAGGGGAGGGGATGAGATGGGAGGGGAAGAGAGGGGAGGGGCTGTAGCGTCCAGAGAAGAACTGACGTCACGTACCTTCCAGAGTGACGTCACAGAGCCAAACACCCAGTAATACTGACTTCATACATCACCTGTGTCCTGGGTGCTTGTCTCTCCCTGTGTCCAGGGTGCATGTCTCTCCCTGTGTCCAGGATGAATGTCTCCTCCTGTGCCCAGGGTGCTTGTCTCTCCCTGTGTCCAGGATGAATGTCTCTCCCTGTGTCCAGGGTGCTTGTCTCTCCCTGTGTCCAGGGTGCTTGTCTCTCCCTGTGTCCAGGGTGCATGTCTCACCCTGTGTCCAGGGTGCATGTATCACCCTCTGTCCAAGGTGCATATCTGCCCTGTGTCCAGGGTGCATGTCTTCCTTCTGTGTCCAAGGTGTATATCTCCCTTGTGTCCAGAGTGCATGTCTCACCCTGTGTCTAGGGTGCATGTCTCACTCTATGTCCAGGATGGATATCTCCCCTGTGTCTAGGGTGTATGTCTTCCCCTGTGCCTAGGGTGCATGTCTCATCCTGTGTCCAGGGTGCATGTTTCACCCTGTGTCCAGGGTGCATGTCTCACCCTGTGTCCAAGGTTCATGTCTCACCCTGTGTCCAGGGTGCATGTCCTCTCACCTGTGTCCAGGGCACATGTCCTCTCACCTGTGTCCATTTGGACATAACCAGGTGGAGTCCGGCCTTTACTGAGGTACTTCTAGCAGGTATGTGTCCTGCATCTGTCCCTGCATGTGTCCTTGTATGTGTCCCGTATGTGTCCCTGCTTCTGTCCCTGCATCTGTCCCTGCATGTGTCCCAATATGTGTCCCTGTATGTGTCCCTGCATCTGTCCCTGAATGTGTCCCTGCAGGTGTCCGCGCTGGGTGGGTGAGAGCAGGCAGGGTGGGTTGGGAGAGTGGGTGAGTAGTATGGGCAGGGGTTCACGCATGGTGGGTGGAGCAGGCAGGGTTCACGCATAGTGGGTGGAGCAGGCAGGGTTCACGCATGGTGGGTGGAGCAGACAGCGTTCACGCATAGTGGGTGGAGCAGGCAGGGTTCACGCATAGTGGGTGGAGCAGGCAGGGTTCACGCATGGTGGGTGGAGCAGGCAGGGTTCACGCATAGTGGGTGGAGCAGGCAGGGTTCAGGTGTGGGTGGGCTGGCGGTTGTGTGCGTCACCACCCACGTCACACAGCTTATGATCAGCGTGTCCCTGACCAGCAGGAAATGCAGCATTGTGACAGTCACTGTTAGTCACTCTGATAGTCACTGGTACAGTCATTTTGACAGTCACTGTTACAGTCACTCTGACAGTCACTGTTACAGTCACTCTGACAGTCACTGTGACACAAACACTATTCTCTCCTAATTGTACCGATTTGTAGTTGCAGGAGTCGAGTCTCAGCTCCCGGCCTCACTTCCCCTGGTCGTTAATGGGTTCACTACTGACTTCGTGGGCGCTGTCATACCTATTCTTTAAGCTGTATGTGGATCCTACATCTACCACTTCGCTGTCTAGGTCGTTCCACTTCCTAACCAGTCTAAGGCCAAAGAAGAATTTCTTAAGATCCCTGCGACTCGTCTGTGTTTTTAGCTTCCAGTTGTGACCTTGTGCACCTGAGACCCACCTCTCAAACTCCCTGTTTACACTGTCTGTTCCTCTCAGTATTATGTACGTTGTAATCATGTCACCCCTGGTTCTTTTGTCGCCTCTTGCTTCTGATGGTTCATACTTTATAGCTCTGGGACTAGTCTCGTAGCAAACCTTTACGCTTTTTCCAGCTTCTTGACACATTTTATACGATTCAGTTTCCATTCTGGCACTACATACTCCAAGGTGGGCCTGACATATGCTGTGAATGCCTCCTTGCTGGGGTTCGTGAAAGCTACTTCTAAATTTGCCAGTATCGCATTGGTTGATGCCGTTATCCGGTTGATGTCTACCCCAGGTGAAATGCTCGCATCTTGGTTGCGAGGGTTGGTTGTGAGGGGTTGGTTGTTAGGGGGTTGGTTGTGAGAGGGGTTGGTTGTGAGGGGGGGGTTCTGCAATGATAGGGGGTTAGAAACTGGGGTGTAGGTCAGAAGGATAGGTGTGGGTGGCAGAGTATGATTTGTTTTGAGCTGTTGTGTGTGAATGGAAGGAGGTAACTGGGGTTGGAGGGATCATGTGGGTGTAAGCTTGGTGTTCCTCTTGAAGCAAAGCTTCCACGTGGTGGGGATGAGCTTGGTGTTCCTCTTGAAGCAAAGCTTCCACGTGGTGGGGATGAGCTTGGTGTTCCTCTTGAAGCAATGCTTCCACGTGGTGGGGATGTGCTTGGTTTCTCCCCCGCCCCCTCAATTTGAAGTTTCTGCTCGTGCTCTTCGCCTTCTGTTCGTCAACTGTTTCTTGTTCTCTCCCTCAGTTGTTCCCTGTCCTGTCCCATTTTGTCTAAATGAAGGGACGCAGCATGATACCTGTCCATCCTCCTCAACAGTGGTTTCAGTCTCAAGATTCAATCTCACGTCCTTTCTGAGGTATACTACCACCCCCCAGGATGCCACCCACACCAGTAGACTCACACCCAGGTACCTACTTACTGCTAGGTGAACAGGGGCAGCAGGTGTAAGGAAACATTCTCAACGTTTTCCTCCCGTACTGGGGATCGAACCCCCAGACATTCAGTGTGTGACCTAAGTGCGTTAACAATCGAGCCACGGGACACTTTTAATGCAAGAGTCGATTTGACAGGTTGTATTTTGTCCTATACTTCCCGTTTCTTTGTAAATTTGCCATCTGACGCTCCTCAGCCTCACTACCTGTCAGTTCACTGGTGAAAATATCAGGTACTTGGGTATTAGCCGACTGGTGTAGGTATATATATATATATATATATATATATATATATATATATATATATATATATATATATATATATATATATATATATATATATATATATATATATATATATATATATCACAAATTCTGATTTCATTTAGATTTTTACTGGATGTTTTCTCTCTGTTCACGTCTGTTGAGTATTATTTTAATCTTTTTATGGCAACAACTCTTCCTGAGTACTTCACCTCACTGGGCACTTTCCTCACTGGGTACCTCCTTCTCTGGGCACTTCCCTCTGTGGGCATTTCCTTCACAGTTCTTCAAGACTGATGGACTGAACACATCGAGTCCAGGCTGAGGGACTGATTACCGCAAACTCCTCATCTCTTTACACCGTTCTCCTTTGTACTGGACTGATGAAGCCACTGATTGGCGAAACGTTTCCTCAACTTGTCAGTTTTCTAAATCATTTATTATATTTTATTAATACAGTTGCTAACGTAGATACCAGATGTTAATCACCCTGCTGCTCTCTCCCTCTCTCCCTGCCCACCATCACCCTTACCATCAGTCCTCCCTAATGTTACCAAACAAAAAAATTATAAATATAATCTTCATGGTTGGTGCGAAGTCACAAAGGGTCGCTGAAGGCTGCTACCAGATACCAGGTTATCCTCTTAGAATAAACTGGATGTGAGCCAGCAGCTCGCTATCTTATTTACCTCAGCCAGAGTAAACTCTTCCTGACGGCCACACAAGATTTATTTCAACCTGTTTATTCTTTGCCATGAAATATACCTTCGAGGATATACCATAAACCGGAGGAACTACTGAATTGTTATTCTATCTTTAGATATTCATTGTTCTTCCTATATATATATATATATATATATATATATATATATATATATATATATATATATATATATATATATATATATATATATATATATATATATATGCAAAAACAACCACTGTGAAAAAATAGCGAACTTCCAAGCGCTCTCGTGATTTCTCACATTATCAAAGGATCTTGACACATACCAGATGTTGCAACATGTTAAGAGGACGTGTCATTTTGGTCCATGTTGATACTTCCTCCCACAGATGTACAAGTTATAATCAGCAAACAACTGCTGGAAATTCCACATAAAGAGAACACAACAATGTATCGAGAGGCATAAAACACAGTAAACAATAATAATAAATATTTTTAGGAGGAGATAAATACTGTTTATGAAAAAAGACGAAGACACGCTATGAAAGAACACAGGAAATACAGAGGTACCGGGTTATAAAGAGTGTATCAGTGCCACACACACACACACACACACACACCCAAGACAAACGTTGTCTCGCCACAGTGTTGGGAGATCATAAATATGTACACTAAGACACATATCACAAAATACAGTGTCATTGGTACTGACAAAACTCACACTAAACCAAAATAAACCAAATGGTGTGTCCTTCTTCCTATTTGCAAACATTTAGAGTTTGAAAACAGATACAAATTAGAAAGTTAGCTATATAAGTAGGCGCCTCACAGAAGCATATGCTCTGTCTGAAGCATTTACTGAAACACAAACAAGGGATACTTCGTATGGTGAGATAACTAAAATAGATATTTACACATGTGGAAGAATAAATAGATCAAGATAGTAGGACTGTGTATGAATGATACATTTTGTTACAGAAATCTGTGAATTCATTAACGATACAGTAGAAGTTCTAGGTATAGAGATGGAAACTAGGAATCCAGTAACAATGTTAATATATAAACCAACATCAATAACGGTGGAGAGGAATTTATGAATCAGATAAGGAAGATAGACAGTTGTCTTGAAAATCTCACAGACCCCCACACTAAATAATCTTTTCGGAGATTTCAACCTCCCGAATATGAATTGGAAGATGGTAAATCACAGCGTTGTGACAGAAGTAATCACAGGAAACACGCTAGCGCAACAAGTGCATGCCTGAGAGGTAATGGGGCTTTGAACCGACAGATAACAGAACCCAGTAGTAATGAAAATACGCTGAATTTAATCTTCATGAACAACGAGGAGCTAATCAGGGGCGCCATGGCCACAGTAAGAGAACATTGTAACAATATCCGCGGTCCCGGACTATTCAACACTCAACCAGAAGTTATCAGAAACACTGCTGGAACAAGTGTAAAAACTTTGAAGGGAAAGCTTGACAAGTACCTCCGTCAAGTAGTGACCTTACTGAGGGGAGTAAGGAGGTTAATGACCTTACAAGCACTACTAAGTAGTGCTTGTGTCCTTACTAAGGGATGATGATGACCTTACTAAGGGGAAGAGTGACCTTACTAGGGAACAGGGTAAGGGAAGGAATGAATAAAAATTATTAAGTTAAGATCGAGGCAATCTTCCTGCCAGAATAAGAATTGATCCACGTGTACGTGAGTTGTTGTTGTTGTTGTTGTTGTTGCTGCTGTTGTCTTTGTTGCTGCTGCTGTTGTTGCTGTTGTTGCTGTTGTTGTTGTTGTTGTAGCTGTTGCTGCTACTGCTGTTGTTGTTGTTGTTGTTGTCGTTGTTGTTGTTACTGCTGTTGTCTTTGTTGCTGCTGCTGTTGTTGCTGTTGTTGTTGTTGTTGTGGCTGCTGCTGTTGTTGTCGTTGTTGTTGTTGCTGTTGTGGCTTTTGTTTGTTGTTGTTGTTGCTGTTGCTGCTGCTGCTGCTGCTGCTGCTGCTGCTGCTGTTGTTGTTGTTGCTGCTGCTGTTCTCTTTTTACTATTGTTTTCGATATTGTCATTCTTGTTATAGCTGCGCTTAGTATAGTTGTTGGTGGTGGTGGTGGTACTGGTGGTGGTGATGAGGGTGGTGATGGTGGTAGTAGTGGTGGTGTAGTGGTGATGGTGGTGGTGGTGGTGGCAGTAGTGGTGTTAGTGATAGTGATGGTGGTAGTGGTTGTGGTGGTAGTGGTATTGGCGGTGGTAGTGGTGATGGTGGTGGTGGTCGTAGCGATGGTGGTGTGGTTGCTGACATATAACCCAGCAGGTTTCAGAATGGTTGACGATATGGTAAGGAGGGTGTTACAGGGCAAGTATGGCTGAGGTGTGGCTGCTAGTGTGTGTTCCACCAGGCCTGGGGAAGGGGGTGTGGCTTGGGGAAGTTTGGCGTAGGGGGGTTCTGGTGAAGTGTGGCCAGGGGAGGAGAACTGGGGTGTGGCCTGGGGAAGGGGTGAAGCCTGGGAAGGGGGTAGTGCTGCTATATCAACATTACTGCAGCCTGGCCACCCTTGTGAACGATTTACTGCCAGATGTATGCAGGTGACCCCCAGAATTCACCTAGCTTCACCTCACCCACACCACCTCACTTAGGGGACGGGGGCAGGGAGGGAGCGAGGTGAAGGAGAGTGAAGGAGTACATGGGGAGGCAGACAGACAGCAGAAGTCTTCACCATCAATATTATAACTGTCTGGTGAGTTCTGTCAAGCTATACGTGACTCAGATTAGCTAGTCAATTAAGGTAGTATAGTAGAAGGTTCTCTCCCCACCAGCCCTTCATCCTACACTCTTACCACGCTTTCATGATTTCTCACATTACTTACGACCTGTGATAATGTAAGAAATCACGAAAACGCTTGGGATATCACTATTTTTTCACAGTTTATATATATATATATATATATATATATATATATATATATATATATATATATATATATATATATATATATATATATATATATATATATATATATATATATATATATATATATATATATATATATATATATATATATATATATATATATATATATATATATATATATATATATATATATATATATATATATATATATATATATATATATATATATATATATATATATATATATATATATATATATATATATAATGTCGTGCCGAATATGTAAAATTGGTCAATTAGCAAGAACTCATTTAAAATTAAGTCCTTTCTAAAATTTTCTCTTATACGTTTAAAGATATATTTTTTTTCATTAATGTTGATGTAAAAGGTTTTAATTTTGCACCAAAAGTATCTTAGAAAACTTACCTAACCTTATTATAACAAGAACAATTTATTTTAGCCTAACCCAACTAAATATATTTTAGATTTGTTTACAATAATTTAATACTGAACAAACACAGTGAAATATATTTTTTTCGTTAGGTTCAGAATGATTTTGGCGAAATTATTGCATACACAAATTTTCACTTGTCTTATATGGCAAGATGAGCGTTGCTATTTAAGCCAAGATCGCAAGTTCTGCCTATTCGGCACGACATATATATATATATATATATATATATATATATATATATATATATATATATATATATATATATATATATATATATATATATATATATATATATATGTATATATATATGTATATATGTATATATATATATTTATATATATATATATATGTACATATATACATACATATTTTTTATTATCACACTGGCCGATTCCCACCAAGGCAGGGTGGCCCGAAAAAGAAAAACTTTCACCATCATTCACTCCATCACTATCTTGCCAGAAGGGTGCTTTACACTACAGTTTTTAAACTGCAACATTAACACCCCTCCTTCAGAGTGCAGGCACTGTACTTCCCATCTCCAGGACTCAAGTCCGGTCTGCCGGTTTCCCTGAAACCCTTCATAAATGTTACTTTGCTCACACTCCAACAACACGTCAAGTATTAAAAACCATTTGTCTCCATTCAATCCTATCAAACACGCTCACGCATGCCTGCTGGTAGTAAGTTGGTAGACAGCAACCACCCAGGGAAGTACTACCGTCCTGCCAGATGACTGTGAAACAGAAACCTGTAACTGTTTTGCATGATGGTAGGATTGCTGTTTTCTTTTTCTGTCTCATAAACACGCTAGATAACAGGGATATCTTGCTACTCCTACTTACACTTTGGTCACACTTCACAGACACGCACATGCATATATATATACATACATCTAGGTTTTTCTCCTTTTTCTAAATAGCTCTTGTTCTTCTTTATTTCTTCTATTGTCCATGGGGAAGTGGAAAAGAATCTTTCCTCCGTAAGCCATGCGTGTCGTATGAGGCGACTAAAATGCCGGGAGCAATGGCTAGTAACCCCTTCTCCTGTAGACATTTACTAAAAAAGAGAAGAAGAAAAACTTTATATATATATATATATATATATATATATATATATATATATATATATATATATATATATATATATATATATATATATATTCGCTGTCACTTTATTCCACTGATCTGTGCCTTTGCCAAAATAAATCCTTCCCTAATATTTGTGTTGCACCTCTTGTCTCGGAGTCTCAACATATTATTTGGCGTTACTGAGACACTTTGCTCATCAAGTAATTGTTGGTGTTGTTGAGTGCATCAGATTTGTTGTATATCTTAAGGTTTGAAGTTCTGGCAGTCTGAGTTCCCTAAGAAAGAACAAAATTAAACCTTCGATCCTTTTATCATATTTTTTATTAGTGATGGTATGATCTTCGTTACCATGAACCATCTATTATATTCGTTATCAATGATGGTATGACCTTCGTTACCATAAATCATTCATTATATTCGTTATTAGTGATGTTATGATCGTTAACCTTCTCTCTTACCTCTCGGGTGTAATTTAGGAACAGAAATGTACAACACCGTGCAGGTGATGTACACCACGTGTGTTGTACACCCTCGGTACCCTTTGTGTTAGAAATACCAAGTTGTGAAACCTAGAAAGAGAGAGAGAGAGAGAGAGAGAGAGAGAGAGAGAGAGAGAGAGAGAGAGAGAGAGAGAGAGAGAGAGAGAGAGAGAGAGAGAGAGAGAGAGAGAGAGAGAGAGAAAGAGAGAGAGACAGAGAGAGAGAGAGAGAGAGAGAGAGAGAGAGAGAGAGAGAGAGAGAGAGAGAGAGAGAGAGAGAGAGAGAGAGGAAGTGAGAGATTGAGGGAGTGTGAGAGAGTCCGGTGTACCTCGGCAAAAGCCGATTAAATACTTCATGAGACCAAAGGTGAGAGGCTGATGGTAGTGTTGTTGTTGTTGTTGTTGATTTTGTTTTTATTTTGTTTCTGTTGTTGCTGATGGTGGTGCATCATAAGTGGTACCCACCAGCAGAAGTGGTGGTGGTGCATCATAAGTGGTACCCACCAGCAGAAGTGGTGGTGGTGCATCATAAGTGGTACCCTCCAGCAGAAGTGGTGGTGGTGGTGCATCATAAGTGGTACCCACCAGCAGAAGTGGTGGTGGTGGTGCCTCGTAAGTGGTACCCACCAGCAGAGGTGGTGGTGGTGCATCATAAGTGGTACCCACCAGCAGAAGTGGTGGTGGTGGTGCCTCGTAAGTGGTACCCACCAGCAGAGGTGGTGGTGGTGCATCATAAGTGGTACCCACCAGCAGAAGTGGTGGTGGTGGTGCCTCGTAAGTGGTACCCACCAGCAGAGGTGGTGGTGGTGCATCATAAGTGGTACCCACCAGCAGAAGTGGTGGTGGTGGTGCATCGTAAGTGGTACCCACCAGCAGAGGTGGTGGTGGTGCATCATAAGTGGTACCCACCAGCAGAGGTGGTGGTGGTGCATCATAAGTGATACCCACCAGCAGAAGTGGTGGTGGTGCATCATAAGTGGTACCCACCAGCAGAGGTGGTGGTGGTGCATCATAAGTGGTACCCACCAGCAGAGGTGGTGGTGGTGCATCATAAGTGGTACCCACCAGCAGAGGTGGTGGTGGTGCATCATAAGTGATACCCACCAGCAGAAGTGGTGGTGGTGCATCATAAGTGGTACCCACCAGCAGAGGTGGTGGTGGTGCATCATAAGTGGTACTCACCAGCAGAGGTGGTGGTGGTGCATCATAAGTGGTACCCACCAGCAGAGGTGGTGGTGCATCATAAGTGATACCCACCAGCAGAAGTGGTGGTGGTGCATCATAAGTGGTACCCACCAGCAGAGGTGGTGGTGGTGCATCATAAGTGGTACCCACCAGCAGAAGTGGTGGTGGTGCATCATAAGTGGTACCCACCAGCAGAAGTGGTGGTGGTGCATCATAAGTGGTACCCATCAGCAGAGGTGGTGGTGGTGCATCATAAGTGGTACCCACCAGCAGAAGTGGTGGTGGTGCATCATAAGTGGTACCCACCAGCAGAAGTGGTGGTGGTGCATCATAAGTGGTACCCACCAGCAGAGGTGGTGGTGGTGCATCATAAGTGGTACCCACCAGCAGAGGTGGTGGTGGTGCATCATAAGTGGTACCCACCTGCAGAGGTGGTGGTGGTGCATCATAAGTGGTAACCACCAGCAGAGGTGGTGGTGGTGCATCATAAGTGGTACCCACCAGCAGAGGTGGTGGTGGTGCATCATAAGTCGTACCCAGCAGAGGTGGTGGTGGTGCATCATAAGTGGTACCCACCAACAGAAGTGGTGGTGGTGCATCATAAGTGGTACCCACCAGCAGAGGTGGTGGTGGTGCATCATAAGTGGTACCCACCA
>NC_091330.1:1200000-1205000 GCF_038502225.1 Cherax quadricarinatus | reverse complement strand
TTAGTTGACCATTGTTTAAGTTACTTAGTTGAGCATTGTTAAAGTTACTTAGTTGAGCATTGTTAAAGTTACTTAGTTGAACATTGTTTAAGTTACTTAGTTGAGCATTGTTAAAGTTACTTAGTTGAACATTGTTTAAGTTACTTAGTTGAGCATTGTTAAAGTTACTTAGTTGAACATTGTTTAAGTTACTTAGTTGAGCATTGTTAAAGTTACTTAGTTGAACATTGTTAAAGTTACTTAGTTGAACATTGTTAAAGTTACTTAGTTGAGCATTGTTAAAGTTACTTAGTTGAACATTGTTTAAGTTACTTAGTTGAGCATTGTTAAAGTTACTTAGTTGAGCATTGTTAAAGTTACTTAGTTGAGCATTGTTAAAGTTACTTACTTGAGCATTGTTTAAGTTATTTAGTTGAACATTGTTAAAGTTACTTAGTTGAACATTGTTAAAGTTACTTAGTTGAACATTGTTAAAGTTACTTAGTTGAGCATTGTTAAAGTTACTTAGTTGAACATTGTTTAAGTTACTTAGTTGAGCATTGTTAAAGTTACTTAGTTGAACATTGTTTAAGTTACTTAGTTGAGCATTGTTAAAGTTACTTAGTTGAACATTGTTAAAGTTACTTAGTTGAACATTGTTAAAGTTACTTAGTTGAGCATTGTTAAAGTTACTTAGTTGAACATTGTTTAAGTTACTTAGTTGAGCATTGTTAAAGTTACTTAGTTGAGCATTGTTAAAGTTACTTAGTTGAGCATTGTTAAAGTTACTTACTTGAGCATTGTTTAAGTTATTTAGTTGAACATTGTTAAAGTTACTTAGTTGAACATTGTTAAAGTTACTTAGTTGAACATTGTTAAAGTTACTTAGTTGAGCATTGTTAAAGTTACTTAGTTGAGCATTGTTAAAGTTACTTTTCCCTGGGAAATTATTTAACTTGAATAAACCATACATATTGCATTATATAAATTGCATCATTTTCTACACATGAATGTTATGTGAGCACTCACCCCTCTACCAGCCTCTCCTGCCTCACCCCTCTACCAGCCTCTCCTGCCTCACCCCTCTACCAGCCTCTCCTGCCTCACCCCTCTACCAGCCTCTCCTGCCTCACCCCTCTACCAGCCTCTCCTGCCTCACCCCTCTACCAGCCTCTCCTGCCTCACACTCTACCAGCCTCTCCTGCCTCACCCCTCTACCAGCCTCTCCTGCCTCACACTCTACCAGCCTCTCCTGCCTCACCCCTCTACCAGCCTCTCCTGCCTCACCCCTCTACCAGCCTCTCCTGCCTCACCCCTCTACCAGCCTCTCCTGCCTCACACTCTACCAGCCTCTCCTGCCTCACCCCTCTACCAGCCTCTCCTGCCTCCCCCCTCTACCAGCCTCTCCTGCCTCACACTCTACCAGCCTCTCCTGCCTCACACTCTACCAGCCTCTCCTGCCTCACCCCTCTACCAGCCTCTCCTGCCTCACACTCTACCAGCCTCTCCTGCCTCACCCCTCTACCAGCCTCTCCTGCCTCCCCCCTCTACCAGCCTCTCCTGCCTCACCCCTCTACCAGCCTCTCCTGCCTCCCCCACCAGCCTCTCCTGCCTCACACTCTACCAGCCTCTCCTGCCTCACCTCTACCAGCCCCTCCTGCCTCACCCTCTACCAGCCTCTCCTGCCTCACACTCTACCAGCCTCTCCTGCCTCACCCCTCTACCAGCCTCTCCTGCCTCCCCCCTCTACCAGCCTCTCCTGCCTCACACTCTACCAGCCTCTCCTGCCTCACCCCTCTACCAGCCTCTCCTGCCTCACACTCTACCAGCCTCTCCTGCCTCACCCCTCTACCAGCCTCTCCTGCCTCCCCCCTCTACCAGCCTCTCCTGCCTCACCCCTCTACCAGCCTCTCCTGCCTCACCCCTCTACCAGCCTCTCCTTCCTCACCCCTCTACCAGCCTCTCCTGCCTCACCCCTCTACCAGCCTCTCCTGCCTCACACTCTACCAGCCTCTCCTGCCTCACCCCTACCAGCCTCTCCCGCCTCCCCCACCAGCCTCTCCTGCCTCACACTCTACCAGCCTCTCCTGCCTCACCCCTCTACCAGCCTCTCCTGCCTCACACTCTACCAGCCTCTCCTGCCTCACCCCTCTACCAGCCTCTCCTGCCTCCCCCCTCTACCAGCCTCTCCTGCCTCACACTCTACCAGCCTCTCCTGCCTCACCCCACTACCAGCCTCTCCTGCCTCCCCCCTCTACCAGGCTCTCCTGCCTCACACTCCACCAGCCTCTCCTGCCTCACCTCTACCAGCCTCTCCTGCCTCACCCCTCTACCAGCCTCTCCTGCCTCCCCCCTCTACCAGCCTCTCCTGCCTCACCCCTCTACCAGCCTCTCCTGCCTCACCCCTCTACCAGCCTCTCCTGCCTCACCCCTCTACCAGCCTCTCCTGCCTCACCCCTCTACCAGCCTCTCCTGCCTCACCCCTCTACCAGCCTCTCCTGCCTCACCCCTCTACCAGCATCTCCTTCCTAACACCTCTACCAGCCTCTCCTGCCTCACCCCTCACCAGCCTCTCCTGCCTCACCCTCTACCAGCCTCCTGCCTCACCCCTACCAGCCTCTCCTGCCTCACCCTTCTACCAGCCTCTCCTGCCTCACCCCTCTACCAGCCTCTCCTGCCTCACCCCCTACCAGCCTCTCCTGCCTCACCCCTCTACCAGCCTCTCCTGCCTCACCCCTCTACCAGCCTCTCCTGCCTCTCACTCTACCAGCTTCTCCTGCCTCACACTCTACCAGCCTCTCCTGCCTCTCACTCTACCAGCCTCTCCTGCCTCTCACTCTACCAGCCTCTCCTGCCTCTCACTCTACCAGCCTCTCCTGCCTCACCCCTCTACCAGCCTCCCCTGCCTCTCACTCTACCAGCTTCTCCTGCCTCTCACTCTACCAGCTTCTCCTGCCTCTCACTCTACCAGCCTCTCCTGCCTCCCACTCTACCAGCCTCTCCTGCCTCTCACTCTACCAGCCTCCTCCTGCCCTCACTCTACCAGCCTCTCCTGCCTCTCACTCTACCACCCTCTCCTGCCTCTCACTCTACCAGCCTCTCCTGCCTCTCACTCTACCAGCCTCTCCTGCCTCTCACTCTACCAGCCTCTCCTGCCTCACACTCTACCAGCCTCTCCTGCCTCTCACTCTACCAGCCTCTCCTGCCTCTCACTCTACCAGCCTCTCCTGCCTCCAACTCTATCAGCCTCTCCTGCCTCTCCTCACCACCGCCTCCTGCCTCACACTCTACCAGCCTCTCCTGCCTCTCACCACCAGCCTCTCCTGCCTCTCACTCTACCAGCTCTCCTGCCTCTCACTCTACCAGCCTCTCCTGCCTCCCACTCACCAGCCTCCCCCTGCCTCCCACTCTACCAGCCCTCCTGCCTCTCACCTACCAGCCTCTCCTGCCTCTCACTCTACCAGCCTCTCCTGCCTCTCACTCTACCAGCCTCTCCTGCCTCTCACTCTACCAGCCTCTCCTGCCTCCCACTCTACCAGCCTCTCCTGCCTCTCACTCTACCAGCTTCTCCTGCCTCTCACTCTACCAGCCTCTCCTGCCTCTCACTCTACCAGCCTCTCCTGCCTCTCACTCTACCAGCCTCTCCTGCCTCTCACTCTACCAGCCTCTCCTGCCTCTCACTCTACCAGCCTCTCCTGCCTCTCACTCTACCAGCCTCTCCTGCCTCTCACTCTACCAGCCTCTCCTGCCTCTCACTCTACCAGCCTCTCCTGCCTCACACTCTACCAGCCTCTCCTGCCTCACACTCTACCAGCCTCTCCTGCCTCACACTCTACCAGCCTCTCCTGCCTCACACTCTACCAGCCTCTCCTGCCTCACACTCTACCAGCCTCTCCTGCCTCACACTCTACCAGCCTCTCCTGCCTCACACTCTACCAGCTTCTCCTGCCTCTCACTCTACCAGCCTCTCCTGCCTCTCACTCTACCACCCTCTCCTGCGTCTCACTCTACCACCCTCTCCTGCCTCTCACTCTACCACCCTCTCCTGCCTCTCACTATACCACCCTCTCCTGCCTCTCACTCTACCACCCTCTCCTGCCTCTCACTCTACCACCCTCTCCTACCTCTCACTCTACTACCCTCTCCTGCCTCTCACTCTACACCTCTCCTGCCTCTCACTCTACCACCCTCTCCTGCCTCTCAATCTACCACCCTCTCCTGCCTCTCACTCTACCACCCTCTCCTGCCTCTCACTCTACCACCCTCTCCTGCCTCTCACTCTACCACCCTCTCCTGCCTCTCACTCTACCACCCTCTCCTGCCTCTCACTCTACCACCCTCTCCTGCCTCTCACTCTACCAGCCTCTCCTGCCTCTCACTCTACCAGCCTCTCCTGCGTCTCACTCTACCACCCTCTCCTGCCTCTCACTCTACCACCCTCTCCTGCCTCTCACTCTACCACCCTCTCCTGCCTCTCACTCTACCACCCTCTCCTGCCTCTCACTCTACCACCCTCTCCTGCCTCTCACTCTCACCAGCCTCTCCTGCCTCCCCACTCTACCAGCTCTCCTGCCTCATCCACTCTCCTGCCTCTCACTCACCAGCCTCTCTGCCTCATCCTAGCCCGCCTCCACTCTACCAGCCTCTCCTGCCTCTCACTCTCCCAGCATCTCCTGCCTCTCACTCTACCACCCTCTCCTGCCTCTCACTCTACCACCCTCTCCTGCCTCTCACTCTACCAGCCTCTCCTGCCTCTCACTCTACCAGCCTCTCCTGCCTCTCACTCTACCACCCTCTCCTGCCTCTCACTCTACCACCCTCTCCTGCCTCTCACTCTACCACCCTCTCCTGCCTCTCACTCTACCAGCCTCTCCTGCCTCTCACTCTACCAGCATCTCCTGCCTCCACTCACAGCCTCTCCTGCCTCACACTCTACCAGCCTCTCCTGCCTCTCACTCTACCAGCCTCTCCTGCCTCACACTCTACCAGCCTCTCCTGCCTCCCACTCTACCAGCCTCTCC
>NC_091330.1:1185000-1195000 GCF_038502225.1 Cherax quadricarinatus | reverse complement strand
GTTGGTATATATGAAAGTGTAAGTTGGTATATATGTAAGTGTAAGTTGGTATATATGTAAGTTAGTAAGTTGGTATATATGTAAGTGTAAGTTGGTATATATGTAAGTGTAAGTTGGTATATATGTAAGTGTAAGTTGGTATATATGTAAGTGTAAGTTGGTATATATGTAAGTTAGTAAGAAGTGTTATTCTCCACCCCTCCAACACTTATCCACTCCAACACTTGTACCCTCCAACACTGCAACCACTCCAACACCTGTACCCTCCAACACTCGTACCCTCCAACACTCGTACCCTCCAACACTCGTACCCTCCAACACTCGCACCCTCCAACAATCGTACCCTCCAACAATCGTACCCTCCTACACTTGTCCCCTCCAACACTGCAACCACTCCAACAGCGAAGCACTCCAACACAATGAGTAACCACCTGAGATAAGTGTGCAGACAAAAGACTTATTGAATCTTCAAACTTTTTGTTTTTTCTTCACAAGGGCTTTGACCTGCCACTATATATATATATATATATATATATATATATATATATATATATATATATATATATATATATATTTATTTTTTTTATTATCACACCGGCCGATTCCCACCAAGGCAGGGTGGCCCGAAAAAGAAAAACTTTCACCATCATTCACTCCATCACTGTCTTGCCAGAAGGGTGCTTTACACTACAGTTTTTAAACTGCAACATTAACACCCCTCCTTCAGAGTGCAGGCACTGTACTTCCCATCTCCAGGACTCAAGTCCGGCCTGCCGGTTTCCCTGAATCCCTTCATAAATGTTACTTTGCTCACACTCCAACAGCACGTCAAGTATTAAAAAACCATTTGTCTCCATTCACTCCTATCAAACACGCTCACGCATGCCTGCTGGAAGTCCAAGCCCCTCGCACACAAAACCTCCTTTACCCCCTCCCTCCAACCCTTCCTAGGCCGACCCCTACCCCGCCTTCCTTCCACTACAGACTGATACACTCTTGAAGTCATTCTGTTTCGCTCCATTCTCTCTACATGTCCGAACCACCTCAACAACCCTTCCTCAGCCCTCTGGACAACAGTTTTGGTAATCCCGCACCTCCTCCTAACTTCCAAACTACGAATTCTCTGCATTATATTCACACCACACATTGCCCTCAGACATGACATCTCCACTGCCTCCAGCCTTCTCCTCGCTGCAACATTCATCACCC
The DNA here is from genome assembly GCF_038502225.1 of Cherax quadricarinatus. Lineage (NCBI taxonomy): Eukaryota > Metazoa > Arthropoda > Malacostraca > Decapoda > Parastacidae > Cherax > Cherax quadricarinatus. The sequence continues at coordinate 1,193,791 of NC_091330.1, read as the reverse complement.
ACGCTTCACACCCATATAAGAGCGTTGGTAAAACTATACTCTCATACATTCCCCTCTTTGCCTCCAAGGACAAAGTTCTTTGTCTCCACAGACTCCTAAGTGCACCACTCACTCTTTTTCCCTCATCAATTCTATGATTCACCTCATCTTTCATAGACCCATCCGCTGACACGTCCACTCCCAAATATCTGAATACGTTCACCTCCTCCATACTCTCTCCCTCCAATCTGATATTCAATCTTTCATCACCTAATCTTTTTGTTATCCTCATAACCTTACTCTTTCCTGTATTCACCTTTAATTTTCTTCTTTTGCACACCCTACCAAATTCATATATATATATATATATAATATATATATAATATATATATATAATATATATATATATATATATATATATATATATATATATATATATACACATTACTGTAGGGTGAGTGATAGTACATAAGGTAGGGTTTTAAGGAACATATCGGATCATGTCATTGCAAGATATATTGTACAGTATATAAACAGATAGTGGTGAGTGTTGGTGTTGCAGATGATCTTGTATAACCTGTGAACTGTTGTCATGATTCATGTGTCATGTTAGTGAATGTCACACCTGAAGATTATCAAAGTCACATGAACTATGACTGGAGTGGGACAAGTGACCTCAGGTAAGGCTGGTAACAGTTTTTTATGAGGTGTTTTAGCGGGTTTTAATGCAGTCGTAGCTAATTTGAAAAAAAGAATTGTATACACTTTATGTTATGTGCAAAATGAAAGCTGATTTTGATATTATGATAATTTTTAAGATGCTTCGAAAGACTGATAAACTGTAAACCCATTTGTGCTCACTGATATTGTTGGAGTATTGAAGGTTGTGGTATAAGTGACAGGTGTGACAAAGTTGGTCAAGGTCGTCACTACTTCCTGCACACACCTGACTAATACCCGGGGAGAGAAAGTGGTGTTTATGGAAAGTGTAAGTGAACTTCAGGCCTCTCTCTCTCTCTCTCTCTGTCTGTCTGTCTGTCTGTCTGTCTGTCTGTCTCTCTCTCTCTCTCTCTCTGTCTGTGTCTCTCTCTCTCTCTCTCTCTCTCTCTCTCTCTCTCTCTCTCTCACACATGAGACTGTTCCTCGTTCTTTTTGCTACACCGTTTTCTTTAGTAATTATCCACTTAAGTTTACAGACGGAATTAAGCCAAAGTTGTAGACGAATTGTGTTGTTGGGAGGTAGTGGAGGGAGGGATGTGGAGGGAAAGGTGGAGGGAGGGATGAAGGAAAGGGAGAGGGGGGTATGGCGAAAGGTGTGGAGTTGCTGAAGATATTTAGTGAGAGGGAGTATAGGGAAGGAGGAAAGGATGGAGGGATGTAGAGACATGAATGGAAAGGAGAGGATATGGAGAGATGAATGAAGGGAGGGAGGAAGGGATGAGTTAATGAAGGGAAGGAGCAAGGGATGGGTTAAGAGAGGGAGGGTATAGGGAGGGAGGAGACTGGTGGTCATGCTAACCTCCCTGTGGTCACACTGGTGGCCATGCTAACCTCCCTGTGGTCACACTGGTGGTCATGCTAACCTCCCTGTGGTCACAGTGGTGGTCATGCTAACCTCCCTGTGGTCACACTGGTGGTCATGCTAACCTCCCTGTGGTCACACTGGTGGTCATGCTAACCTCCCTGTGGTCACAGTGGTGGTCATGCTAACCTCCCTGTGGTCACAGTGGTGGTCATGCTAACCTCCCTGTGGTCACAGTGGTGGTCATGCTAACCTCCCTGTGGTCACAGTGGTGGTCATGCTAACCTCCCTGTGGTCACAGTGGTGGTCATGCTAACCTCCCTGTGGTCACAGTGGTGGTCATGCTAACCTCCCTGTGGTGTATAAATATGCCTACCTGCAGAGTATTCCGGGAATCGACGCCCCTTGCGGCCCGGTCCACGACCAGGCCTCCCGGTGGATCAGGGTCTAGCTGGATGAATTTTATTGTAACCAGCTGGCCCAGTGGCTTACGCAATGGCCTGGAGTCTTACCACTCACCCACCATGAGTTCTAACCCCACCCGTATCCTGGTTTATTATATTCACTGGTTGATTTCCAGCTTGTATAAATGACTGGTGAATATTGCATGTTTAACATACAACGATCCTAAATATTTAAACCATTGTGACTTATATATGACTCCGCCAGTGAATTCTTGTTTTCCTTTGCATAATCAATATTGCTTAAAATCTCACCAGAGACACTCCTGATGTATTAATATTATGGATTTGTTCTGCACTGAATGACAACCACCCACCCCCTCCACCACAAGGGTTTAGCGCTTCTCGAGGAGGAAAGAAATATAAGTAACGATAGTGAAAATTTAGTGTGTGGATATTCTTTATTGTGTACAGTGATATACTCTCTCTCTCTCTCTCTAATATATATATATAATATATATAATTCTCTCTCTCTCTCTCTCTCTCTCTCTAATATATATATAATATATATAATTCTCTCTCTCTCTCTCTCTCTCTCTCTCTCTCTCTCTCTCTCTCTCTCTAAAAATTGAGGGTCCTCAGTCAATCATTGATCCTGGTGGATGGGGGTATCCTTCACTCTCCCCCCCCCTCTTAGTACGGAGACCCTCCCCTCACCTCCACCTTTGTAGGTTGAGCACACCACTCCATTGTTACCCCCGCAACCTTCACCACCAGTACACCTCCCGGTACACCCCTCCCCAGTACACACACTTCCCCTGATCAATGTCTTATGCTTGTCACCCCCTCCCCTCCGTCTCTTCCAAGTCTCCCCGTCCCAGTACATGCCCTCTCAGCACCACCCTTACCAGTATACTTCTGTCAGTTCCCGGTGCACCCTTGATCACGTCCGGTGCACCCTGGATCACATCCTGTGCACCCTGGATCACGTCCGGTGCACCCTGGATCACATCCTGTGCGCCCTTGATCACGTCCGGTGCACCCTGGATCACATCCTGTGCACCCTGGATCACGTCCGGTGCGTCCTGGATCACATCCTGTGCACCCTGGATCACATCCGGTACACCCTGGATCACATCCGGTACACCCTGGATCACATCCGGTACACCCTGGATCACATCCGGTACACCCTTGATCACGTCCGGTGCACCCTGGATCACATCCGGTACACCCTGGATCACATCCGGTACACCCTGGATCACATCCGGTACACCCTGGATCACATCCGCTACACCCTGGATCACATCCGGTACACCCTTGATCACGTCCAGTGCACCCTGGATCCCATCCGGTACACCCTGGATCACATCCGGTACACCCTGGATCACATCCTGTGCACCCTGGATCACGTCCGGTGCACCCTGGATCACATCCTGTGCGCCCTTGATCACGTCCGGTGCACCATGGATCACATCCTGTGCACCCTGGATCACGTCCGGTGCATCCTGGATCACATCCTGTTCACCCTGGATCACGTCCGGTGCACCCTGGATCACATCCGGTACACCCTGGATCACATCCGGTACACCCTGGATCACATCCGGTACACCCTGGATCACATTCGGTACACCCTGGATCACATCCGGTACACCCTGGATCACATCCGGTACACCCTGGATCACATCCGGTACACCCTGGATCACATCCGGTACACCCTGGATCACATCCGGTACACCCTGGATCACATCCGGTACACCCTGGATCACATCCGATACACCCTGGATCACATCCGGTACACCCTGGATCACATCCGATACACCCTGGATCACATCCGGTACACCCTGGATCACATCCGGTACACCCTGGATCACATCCGGTACACCCTGGATCACATCCGGTACACCCCGGATCACATCCGGTACACCCTGGATCACATCCGATACACCCTGGATCACATCCGGTACACCCTGGATCACCTCCTGTACACCCTGGATCACATCCGGTACACCCTGGATCACATCCGGTACACCCTGGATCACATCCGGTACACCCTGGATCACATCCGGTACACCCTGGATCACATCCGGTACACCCTGGATCACATCCGGTACACCCTGGATCACATTCGGTACACCCTGGATCACATCCGGTACACCCTGGATCACATCCGGTACACCCTGGATCACATCCGGTACACCCTGGATCACATCCGGTACACCCTGGATCACATCCGGTACACCCTGGATCACATCCAGTACACCCTGGATCACATCCGGTACACCCTGGATCACATCCGGTACACCCTGGATCACATCCGGTACACCCTGGATCACATCCGGTACACCCTGGATGACATCCGGTACACCCTGGATCACATCCGGTACACCCTGGATCACATCCGGTACACCCTGGATCACATCCGGTACACCCTGGATCACATCCGGTACACCCTGGATCACATTCGGTACACCCTGGATCACATCCGGTACACCCTGGATCACATCCGGTACACCCTGGATCACATCCGGTACACCCTGGATCACATCCGGTACACCCTGGATCACATCCGGTACACCCTGGATCACATCCGGTACACCCTGGATCACATCCGGTACACCCTGGATCACATCCGGTACACCCTGGATCACATCCGGTACACCCTGGATCACATCCGGTACACCCTGGATCACATCCGGTACACCCTGGATCACATCCGGTACACCCTGGATCACATCCGGTACACCCTGGATCACATCCGGTACACCCTGGATCACATCCGGTACACCCTGGATCACACGAAAATACAAAATCCATAAGAAAAAAGTACATAACGAAACAAATATTAAATAATAATATGCACAAAAATACACAATAAAAATATATATATCGCAAATTACGCCTCTCTCACTTAGGAAAAAAAAATATACAAGAAGGAACTGAATACAAAAGAGTAATCCAACTAGATGACAGAGGAATGAGGTAATGTGCGAGACCTGGGAGTAACCATGTCAGATCTTACGTTCAGTGAGTTACTATCATAACTTCCAGAGGCGGGACAATAATTTATTAAACCGAATATAATGTGTTAGTGATGATCTTGGTATAATCCTTTGGTAATAGATACTCACAGGTTTTCCATCCCGGGACCTTGATCACTTCTAACATACAGGGGTTAAATAGTGTGTGTGTGTGTGTGTGTGTGTGTGTGTGTGTGTGAGTGTGTGTGTGTGTGTGTGTGTGTGTGAGTGTGTGTGTGTGTTAGAAGTTATCAAGGTCCCAGGGCCGGAATGTTTTTTATTAAATATGTCCTAGTGTTTGCTCACGTGTCTTTGTAAACCAGTGATGATGTTGCACTCGCCTGCACTCTGTATGTTAGTGATGATGTTGCACTCTCCTGCACTCTGTATGTTAGTGATGATGTTGCACTCACCTGCACTCTGTATGCTAGTGATGATGTTGCACTCGCCTGCACTCTGTATGTTAGTGATGATCTTGCACTCACCTGCACTCTGTATGTTAGTGATGATGTTGCACTCGCCTGCACTCTGTATGTTAGTGATGATGTTGCACTCGCCTGCACTCTGTATGTTAGTGATGATGTTGCACTCACCTGCACTCTGTATGTTAGTGATGATGTTGCACTCGCCTGCACTCTGTATGTTAGTGATGATGTTGCACTCACCTGCACTCTGTATGTTAGTTATGATCTTGCACTCGCCTGCACTCTGTATGCTAGTTATGATCTTGCACTCGCCTGCACTCTGTATGTTAGTGATGATGTTGCACTCGCCTGCACTCTGTATGTTAGTGATGATGTTGCACTCACCTGCACTCTGTATGTTAGTGATGATGTTGCACTCGCCTGCACTCTGTATGTTAGTGATGATGTTGCACTCACCTGCACTCTGTATGTTAGTTATGATCTTGCACTCGCCTGCACTCTGTATGCTAGTTATGATCTTGCACTCGCCTGCACTCTGTATGTTAGTGATGATGTTGCACTCACCTGCACTCTGTATGTTAGTGATGATGTTGCACTCACCTGCACTCTGTATGTTAGTTATGATCTTGCACTCGCCTGCACTCTGTATGCTAGTTATGATCTTGCACTCGCCTGCACTCTGTATGCTAGTTATGATCTTGCACTCGCCTGCACTCTGTATGCTAGTGATGATGTTGCACTCACCTGCACTCTGTATGTTAGTGATGATCTTGCACTCGCCTGCACTCTGTATGTTAGTGATGATGTTGCACTCGCCTGCACTCTGTATGTTAGTGATGATGTTGCACTCGCCTGCACTCTGTATGATAGTGATGATGTTGCACTCGCCTGCACTCTGTATGCTAGTGATGATGTTGCACTCACCTGCACTCTGTATGTTAGTGATGATCTTGCACTCGCCTGCACTCTGTATGCTAGTGATGATGTTGCACTCGCCTGCACTCTGTATGTTAGTGATGATCTTGCACTCGCCTGCACTCTGTATGTTAGTGATGATGTTGCACTCGCCTGCACTCTGTATGATAGTGATGATGTTGCACTCTCCTGCACTCTGTATGCTAGTGATGATGTTGCACTCGCCTGCACTCTGTATGTTAGTGATGATCTTGCACTCGCCTGCACTCTGTATGTTAGTGATGATCTTGCACTCGCCTGCACTCTGTATGTTAGTGATGATGTTGCACTCACCTGCACTCTGTATGTTAGTGATGATGTTGCACTCGCCTGCACTCTGTATGTTAGTTATGATCTTGCACTCGCCTGCACTCTGTATGCTAGTTATGATCTTGCACTCGCCTGCACTCTGTATGTTAGTGATGATCTTGCACTCGCCTGCACTCTGTATGTTAGTGATGATCTTGCACTCGCCTGCACTCTGTATGTTAGTGATGATCTTGCACTCGCCTGCACTCTGTATGTTAGTGATGATGTTGCACTCACCTGCACTCTGTATGTTAGTGATGATGTTGCACTCGCCTGCACTCTGTATGCTAGTGATGATGCTCCACTCGCCTGCACTCTGTATGTTAGTGATGATCTTGCACTCGCCTGCACTCTGTATGTTAGTGATGATGTTGCACTCTCCTGCACTCTGTATGTTAGTTATGATCTTGCACTCGCCTGCACTCTGTATGTTAGTGATGATGTTGCACTCGCCTGCACTCTGTATGTTAGTTATGATCTTGCACTCGCCTGCACTCTGTATGTTAGTGATGATGTTGCACTCGCCTGCACTCTGTATGTTAGTGATGATGTTGCACTCACCTGCACTCTGTGTGTTAGTTATGATCTTGCACTCTCCTGCACTCTGTATGTTAGTGATGATGTTGCACTCACCTGCACTCTGTATGTTAGTTATGATCTTGCACTCTCCTGCACTCTGTATGTTAGTTATGATCTTGCACTCTCCTGCACTCTGTATGTTAGTGATGATGTTGCACTCGCCTGCACTCTGTATGTTAGTTATGGTCTTGCACTCGCCTGCACTCTGTATGTTAGTGATGATGTTGCACTCGCCTGCACTCTGTATGTTAGTGATGATGTTGCACTCTCCTGCACTCTGTATGTTAGTGATGATGTTGCACTCACCTGCACTCTGTATGTTAGTTATGATGTTGCACTCTCCTGCACTCTGTATGTTAGTTATGATGTTGCACTCTCCTGCACTCTGTATGTTAGTTATGATGTTGCACTCGCCTGCACTCTGTATGCTAGTGATGATGTTGCACTCGCCTGCACTCTGTATGCTAGTGATGATGTTGCACTTGCCTGCACTCTGTATGTTAGTGATGATGTTGCACTCGCCTGCACTCTGTATGTTAGTGATGATGTTGCACTCGCCTGCACTCTGTATGTTAGTGATGATGTTGCACTCTCCTGCACTCTGTATGTTTATGATGATGTTGCACTCGCCTGCACTCTGTAAGCTGAATATCTGTGTTAAGTGCCAGACCTGTTTAAGACAACTGAACTTTAAGATCTGGAGAAAATAAGATAACTTTCACTGCTCTCAACTATTCAGTGAAATAAATTACTGAAAGTGCCAAATTTCTCTCATCTTTAACTTCATGGAGGACAGTTAAGAAATATATTTCATAATTACACCTGGAAAATACTGGAGGAACTAGCACCACTCTGCACACTGGAACACTGGAGGAACTAGCACCACTCTGCACACTGGAACACTGGAGGAACTAGCACCACTCTACACACTGGAACACTGGAGGAACTAGCACCACTCTGCACACTGGAACACTGGAGGAACTAGCACCACTCTGCACACTGGAACACTGGAGGAACTAGCACCACTCTACACACTGGAACACTGGAGGAACTAGCACCACTCTGCACACTGGAACACTGAAGGAACTAGCACCACTCTACACACTGGAACACTGGAGGAACTAGCACCACTCTGCACACTGGAACACTGGAGGAACTAGCACCACTCTACACACTGGAACACTGGAGGAACTAGCACCACTCTGCACACTGGAACACTGAAGGAACTAGCACCACTCTACACACTGGAACACTGGAGGAACTAGCACCACTCTGCACACTGGAACACTGGAGGAACTAGCACCACTCTGCACACTGGAGCACTGGAGGAACTAGCACCACTCTGCACACTGGAACACTGGAGGAACTAGCACCACTCTACACACTGGAACACTGGAGGAACTAGCACCACTCTACACACTGGAACACTGGAGGAACTAGCACCACTCTGCACACTGGAACACTGGAGGAACTAGCACCACTCTACACACGGAACACTGGAGGAACTAGCACCACTCTACACACTGGAACACTGGAGGAACTAGCACCACTCTACACACTGGAACACTCTAGGAACTAGCACCACTCTACACACGGAACACTGGA
>NC_091330.1:1152500-1180000 GCF_038502225.1 Cherax quadricarinatus | reverse complement strand
CCTGCCCACCTACACCACCTGTGAAATATTTCTCAGCACTCCAGCAACACGCTACCTCTTCATTTATTTCTCACTTGACCACGTCTGTGTCCAGCGCCGTGTCCCTCTCCTAGCTTCCCACTCATACTATCTCTCTCTCTCTCTCTATTTCTAACTCTCCTTCATCCACATCCATTCTCTCTCAGTCTATTTCTAACCTTCACCACCCACAATCACTCTATTTCTATCTTAAACTCACCACCCACACTTAAACTTAAAATCTGATTCAGCCTAGCCCATCTAACTATGTAGCTATTGGTCCTCCTATCCACGTAACACCCCTGACCCACTACCAACACCCCTGACCCATTACCCACACCCCTGACCCACTACCCACACCCCTGACCCAATACCCACACCCCTGACCCACTACCCACACCACTACTCACGCCCACTCCGCCTATAATCTATCTGGTGGGCCACGTAGCTTGACTCCCGAGTTCTTGGAATGTTGAAACAAGGTTATTTCTCCCGAGGATCCTGTTTACCTTTTTCGGCAGAAGTGTTTGCAGTCATAAATGGTATTTGATATTTAACTCTCATTTTTCTCCTCTTCACGCATATACGACGTGTTCAGGTCTGAACGCTCCCTTGTTCCCTACCCTGTCTGTCTGACTGCATTGAGGGAACACTGTCTGTCTATATATCTGTCTGTTTGTCTTTGTGTACTCAGTTGTACTTATTTTGCTTACCTGGTTGTACCCACCTACCTGTTCTCACCTTAATTCTGCATGTATCTATTCTGGTTCTGCATTCTCTCTGATAAGCTACGCTTCTCTCGTATACATATTCTGAAAGATTTTCAGCGAACATTTCTTAACGACCATTCTTTGCCTCGTATGTACCGCCGAGTTTCTGCTGCTGGTGTGTGCTTCCTGTGATATGTTCTGTGTACTGCTGACTCTCAGATCTTTCTCCTTGCACGATGACTGTAGTGTCTACTCAGTAATCGTAATTCATCTTTGGTGTTCTGTATTCCTTCCTCATCCTCCTCATTCTCTTGATCCCTCCTCTGCGTGGAAGGATCAAAATAGTGTACTGCCAACAATAGCCAAAAAGAAATTGGTTGCAGAAACAAGCTTTTATTGAAACTGTTTCGAAACGTTGTACTAGGAAAAGCTTACTCTGTAACATGTTTTTTCTTGATAAATTAGACACATGTGCAGCACTTGGGTATCTTTATTGAGGAAACGTTTAGCCACGCAGTGGCTTCATCAGTCTTATACAAAGCATAATGAAGATTATGAGGTTAAGGTATCAGTCCCTCAGCCTGGAGTCGATATAATCAGTCCATCAACTTTTTCAAGAGGTAAGATAACACCTCTTACCTGGTAACATTGACTTGTGTAAAACAAATAGCGAATGCCTCAGTACTAAACTTAGGAAGACCGTCACTCGTCAGTCTTCTTCTCTCTTATACCCCCTTTCTTACTGCCACATTCTGTCCTCTGTTTATGAAGTATTTCTCAATCATTTTTTTGGCAATCTTTTACCTAGCTGTTCTTCCCGTTTAGAAATCAGTTTTAAGCGTGACTCTGAGTCTAATTCTTTCTCTCAATGTTGCAGAAATTCACTTCACCAGTTTATGTTTGATGTTTAATTTACATTACGCTCAGAGCTGCTGGAAATTCACAAGAAAATGTGGAATATTCTTAGTCATACTGGTGGTCGCTAATGTACGAAGTTCTTCTGCTTATTTTACAGTTGTTCTTTTAGTTAATGTTCCTTTGTATGTGGGTGTACTTTGTATATGGGTGTACTTTGTATGTGGGTGTACTCTACATGTGGGTGTACTCTACATGTGGATGTACTCTACATGTGGGTGTACTCTACATGTGGGTGTACTCTACATGTGGGTGTACTCTACATGTGGGTGTACTCTACATGTGGGTGTACTCTACATGTGGGTGTACTCTACATGTGGGTGTACTCTACATGTGGGTGTACTCTACATGTGGGTGTACTCTACATGTGGGTGTACTCTACATGTGGGTGTACTCTACATGTGGGTGTACTCTACATGTGGGTGTACTTTGCTATCATACTGAATAACTTGTACCTTTGACTGTCTTGTTTCTCTCCTGTTGAAAACGGTATAAAATCCCGATAAGTTGAAGATTAAGACACATGTGCAACATTTGGGTGACTTTATTGATGAAACGTTTCACCTACACAGTAGACTTCTTCAGTCAAATACAAAGGAAGCAGTAGAAATGAAATAAAGATGATGTAGTCAGTCCATTAATCTTGGAGAAAAAATATTTGAGGTTGTCAGTCCCTCAGCCAGGAGAAGAGTTCAGCTCCATAGTTTGGAACGACATGGCGTTCCAGAGTGCTGAGCTGAACAATTCTTCAGGCTGAGGGACTGACCACTTCAATTACTGAGGTGGAGTGAACATATCGATTCCAGGCTGAGGGGATGATTACCTCAACCTCCTCCTCTCTTTACACCGTTCTTCTTTGTATTGGACTCTGTGGTGAAACGTTTCCTCAATAAAGATTCCCATATGTTGCATAAGTGTCTCATTCTTCAGCTTAGCAGTTTTCTACATCATGTATCACTTATGTTCTTATGTTCTCTCCCTCTTTCTCATCCTCTTCCCCTCATCATCCTCCCCTTCCATTATCCTAATTCTCTCTCCTCCTCCTCTTCCTCATTCTCCTTCTCATTCTCTTACTCCTCTTATTCCTGTTTATCTGCCTCCATTTCTAGCCATCTTTACCTAACGCAAGTCATGTATATTCATACTTTTAAGCCACTCACTGTTCAGTCAATCACTTAGCCAACTAGCCAGGGAGACAGTCAACCTGACTGGTAAACCTGTTTCTCAACCACAGTCACCCGTGTTGGGCGTTAACCTGCGCCGCTCACTAACCTGGATTGAAAGGAATTGTTGCAGTAACAGACACGTAATTCCGGGTCGACCTGTGGTGGCATCGACTCTTAGTATAAACACCGAGAGTGAAGTGTGACTTAGGACATGAGTGAGAGGCAGAGAGACACAGACAGACAGACAGCTGAAGAGAGATGAATGAGGTCTCTAGAGTTTACATTTGCTAACAAACGTTAGCAAACATTACCCGTAACAAATAATGTTACAGGTAATGTTTGTTAGTCTCTCTGCAACCTCGCACGTCACAATCTGTTGTCAAAACTGCATCAAAAATATTATTGTCACTAGTCGATGATGAGACAACTTGTGCTAGAAATTTGTCGTCAGTCATGTCGACGACTCTGACTGCCTCCTGATCCCTTCTTGTAGACTGTTACAGCTCATGTTAGGAGCATTAATGTCACCAGTTAATATTGTCTTTTTTGTTACAAATAGTCTTTATTTCGTCATCCACAGGAGTATCATATATATATATATATATATATATATATATATATATATATATATATATATATATATATATATATATATATATATATATATATATATATATATAATACTTATTTCCTGTAATTTACACATGTATGGTGTAATATACTGCCACATAATGTTGTTCATGAGTATAAACATTATTGCACTGTTCAATTTATGTATATATGAATATAAATTCATACAGACAAGCATTCACACATGTATATATATTTTAATATGTTGCTATATTGAAATTGTATGACCAGTCTCTGATATTGTTGATGCTTGCACTGAGGTAGAGGAGGCTGAGCTTGTAGGATACCGGGATACCTTTCTCGGATATAGCAGCTACTGAAATACATCTTATTATTATTATTACTGGCGTAAAATTTCTGAGTATCTTCCAGGCACTGAGCTAAAGAAGGGTGGAGAGGAGGAGGAGGAGGAGGTGGATGAGAGAGAGAGAGAGGAGTAATTACCCAGGATGCCTCTCAGCGAGTGACAAGCTGAGTGCCAACCATGGCCGACTGACACCATGACTGACACAACAAGGTCCCCAGGGAGAGCAGTGCCAGGTGGGAGCGTCACCTGGCACTCCTGCATGACCTCCTCATCTGACCTGGCACAGTAGTCAGGTCGACAGGTCCAGCAGCAGTAATCACAGCCCGGGGTGACAACTTGACCTGCCTTGTCGCCATCATGCAAATGACTGTAATCATTGACATACTTCCCGTCACTGTCATTGCTCGTCACCGTCCGTCACTACTCTTCACATCTCGTCACTGCCCGTCACTGCCCGCTACTTAATTTTGTAGACACACTGACATAAGGCAGTATACTCAGGTGAATACCAACACGTAAACACAGTAACACAGGTACGTAGACGGAGAGTGACAGGCAGACAGGCGGAAAGATTGACAGGTGGACCAATAAACGGAGAGGATGACAGATAAACCAATAGAAGGAGACAGGCAAATAGGCAGGCGAAAAGGGTGACAGGTAGAATAAGAGGGGGAGACAGGCGAATAGACAGTGAAGGACGGGTAGACAGACAAGAGACAGGTAGCAAGAGACAGTTGATTGAACTGTGACGAATAATCCCCTTAATGCCGGTGACACCTGTCACACACCTGTCACTCACCTGTCTTACACACACCTGTCATTCACATCTATCACACACACCTGTCGCATCTGTCACTCACACCTGTCACTCGCATCTGACACTCATTCCTGTCACTCACACCTTTCACTCACACCTTTCTCTCATGCTTGTCACTCCCACAACTGTCACACACCTGTCGCTCACACACCTGTCACTCATACACCTGTCACTCACACACCTGTCACTCACACACCTGTCACTCACACACCTGTCACTCACACACCTGTCACTCACACACCTGTCACTCACACACCTGTCACTCACACTATTAGCAACAACTAAAGTAACGTTACAACAGCAACAAAAGTAAAATAAGAACAATAACAAAGGTAACAACGCAGTGTTCATGCATGTATTCCTGGAATCAACAGTGACACACGTCACAAAATGTCTACACGTAGCCTTAACTGCCTCAGTAAATATTAAAGAAATTCTCATCCTTGACAGGTACAAATACCAGTACCAGCTGAACGTTAACAATCAAGCAGACCTGATGAACTCACTGTTAAACTCGGCAAAACTCTGCCTCCCAGATAGTTTATTTAACAGATCAATATATACAAGAAGATTCCAGATGTCTGTAAATCAGATGTCTCTCAATCAATCAGGTAGCAGCACCTCAATGCTTAAAAGCATGTAGACATGATCTGAAGGTTCATTTGTCGTTCAGAGCTAATATGAGAATGGGGAAGAAATGTGATCAAATTGACTTTGATCATGGAATGACTATTGGTACCAGACTGGATGGTGCAAGTATCAGAAACTACTAATCTCTTGGGATTTTCACGCACAACAGTCTCTATCTATCATTTACTGAGAACGGTGTGAAAAACACAAAACATTCAGTGAGCGGCAGTTCTGTGGGGGAGAATGTCTTGATTATGAGAGAGGTGAGAGGAGAATAACAAAACTGGTTCAAGTTGACAGGAAGGCGACAGTAGCTCAAATAACATGTATTACAAAAGTGGTATGCAAAAAAGCATCTCTGAATGTACAACACGTCGAACCTTGAAGTGAATAGGTAACAGCAGAAGACCACACCGGGTTCCAGTCCTGTGAGCTAAGAACAGGAAACTGAGGCTATAGTGGGCACAGGCTCACCAAAACTAAACAATTGAATATTGGAAAAACATCCCCTGGTCTGACGAATCTCGATTTCTGCTGCGATATGCAGATGGTAGGGGTCAGAAGTTGGTGTAAACAACATGAATCCATGGATCCATCCTGCATGTGCGACCGTAAAATCTGGATGTGCAGCCAACATATCTACAGCAACTGCGTGATGCTGTCCTGTCAACATGGACCAGTATCTCTTAGGAATGTTTCCAGTACCTTGTTGAATCCATGCCAGGAAGAATTCAGTCTGTTTTGGGGGGCAAACGGGGACCCTACCCTACCCTACCCTACCCTACCCTACCCAACCCTACCCTACCCTACCCAGCCCTACCCAATACTAGAATGGGTGTACCTGATAAAATGGCCTGTGGCTTTATGTATATAATTTATTACCCCTTCCCCTCAACCATTCCATCAACTGACAGACATTTAAATCTTCCCCCAACACGACACCCACTCCTCACACCCACTCACTCCTCCACTTCCTCTCTCACTCCCACTCTCTTTTTAACTCCCACTCTCCCAGACATACACTCCAAAGCCAATAATCTGAATTTCAGCTTTCGTGAATAACATCTCTCGGTATTTTTGTGTCAGTAAGATTATGCAATAAAGTTGGCGGCCAATTTGGAGGTGGGAGAGTTATGGGCCCACCTGGACGCGACACCTTCACCTAATTATAGGAGGCCCAGGTGATATTTTTACTGAAATTACTCTACCTCATAATATATGATCCTGTGTGTGTGTGTGTGTGTGTGTGTGTGTGTGTGTGTGTGTGTGTGTGTGTGTGTGTGTGTGTGTGTGTGTGTGTGTGTGTGTGTGTGTGTGCGTGTGTGTGTGTGTGTGTCTGTCTGTCTGTCTGTCTGTCTGTCTGTCTATCTGTCTGTCTGTCTGTCTGTCTGTGTTTATGTATGTATGTAAGAGTGGGACACCACCTCTCAGTCCGCAACAGAGCATCGTAGTGGGTTACTAACCTTTTGTTCTGAATCATACATAGTCTTGAAGTCAGGTGTGAAGGCTGGCTTGCACAACCTCTTTTCCAGCTCCCTCACTTGTAAGATCTACACTACAACGTGCTTTCTGACATCAGTGTAGTTGTTCAGCTACCATATATGTCCTCTTGTTATGGTTCCTACCAAGTTAAGCACTCTGTTATTATCCATCAAGCCATTGTCCGTAAGTACCTTGTATATCGTGATCATGTCTCCTATGACTCTGACTCGGAGCATATATGCAATTAGATATATACACTGAGGTGTAAGCCACGCATGTCGTAAGAGGCGACAAAAATGCCGGGAGCAATGGCTAGTAACCCCTTCTCCTGTATATATATTACTAAAGTTAAAAAGAGAAACTTTCGTTTTTCTTTTTGGGCCACCCTGCCTCGGTGGGATACGGCCGGTGCGTTGAAAGAAAAGACTATATATATATATATATCTATATATCTATATATATATCTATATATATATATATATATATATATATATATATACATCCAAAAAAGTGGTTTTATTATATTACATACTGCAACCAGCCGGGGATCGAACCCGAATTATTTAATCAGCCTCCCGGGAAGGTAGTTAAATTCTCGACGCCTTAGCCCACTACGCCACCGTGCCTCACACAGTAGGTGTCCAGACACGAGCACATTCGTGGTCGTGGATTACTGCAGGAACTAATTTCATTGTCTTCTTGTTTGGGATACCAATCTCACCAACAGACATATTAATGCAGCTACGAAACAGGCAGGTATCTTAGCTCTAGAACCAGTTTGATGCAATATCTCTAAAATTTCTCTAATTTCCCTCTGCCTGAAAAGGTGTGGGTTCCATGCTGGTGTTGTGTACTCGAGGATAAGCTTACCAGGTGTAGGCTATACTCTCCAATGAATTCTAATTTAGGTTCGTGAAGTCGGTCATTACATTTGTGAGTTGTGTCACCCTGTGTGATGTCATCACGATAGCAATAATAGAGTTGTGTTTACTGGGGTCGATACTCGGCTCGAGGCCCACAACACTCAACTCTTGACCCAGCTTGTGAGGTTTTTGAGGAAGATCCCGTGTTATGTGCACTTCTAGGCGAGTGTATGTGTGTTTGCTAGATGAAAGCACTTCCATCTTGGTAATAGGATGTTGTTATTTGCCTCTCCTCACTTCCATCTTCATTACTTCACACTTAAAGGGGCTGAAGTGTGATTCACACACACACACACACACACACACACACACACTGGAAAGGGAAGTAGTGGAAGCAGGATCCATACATAGCTTTAAGAGAAAGTACGATAAGGCTCTTGGAGCAGGGAGAGAGTGGACATAGCGCCTAGCAAAGAGGCGGGACGATGAGCTGTGAATCGACCCCTGCAACCACGTAAAAGTGAGAACACACACACATCAGTGAAGGACGTATCATAACTGCACTAATTCTCAACCTTTAAAGGTGATAGAAATGCCAAGTCTTCCTGGTACCGCTGAACGCACTCCCGGGTCAGGTCAGGTCAGGTCAGCCCTCTGTAAATATAAGTTTTAATAAAATATAGGAAACCGATAGATCATGGTTTCTGTTAGAACAAGAGGAAGCGGTAAATACTATTCATATATTTATGTAACAAATTATATACCCTAGACCGGACACCGAGAAATTATAGGTAATAAAATTAACTATAACTTTAATAGTGGTGTGAATATTAATTGCGACAGTGATGAAATAAGACCTATGGAAAATTAATATTTATTTGAAAAATACTGGGCAGTGATATAATTCATTTAATAAGAGATCGACCTTTATAAGAATTGCTACACGCCAAAGCGTGTAGCAATGCTTATAAAGGTCCTAATAACAGCAGCAGTTAGGTTATTCACAGTTGAACAGTCATGTTTTGTGATCCCGTGTCTAGTTATTGGCCATAGATTCTCAATTGGGTTGAGGTCAGGAGAGTTTCCAGGTCAGTTTAGAATGCTTAGCCCACTCACTTTCTTCGAAGAATGTCAGCATTTCTCTGGAAGTGCATGGAAGATCCTGCTGGAAAATACCTTTTCCACCAGGAGAAGATATTCTCCAAGATTGCCTTCTGTATGTCACTGTTCCTCGTTCTCAACAATAACAAGCCGTCCAGGACCTTTAACAGTAAAACTACCCCAAAACAACTTCTTAGGTGACTGTTTTGGTTCTTGTTGAATGTGTCTATTCCGAAGAGGTTCGCCTTTGCTCCGTCTCATTACCACTGATCTGTACCCATGTACTTCATAATGAGTCTTTCTGAAAATATAACTTCTCCCCGTTCAACTGTCGTCCATTCCTTATGATCGAGTGCCCATCACAGCCGGTTTTTCTTCATAGCAGCAGTCAATAATTTTCTTTATCGGCTTTCTGGTAGTTCTGCCATCTTCAAGGAGCCTTCGTCAAACAGTTGAAGAATCAACATTTATGCCAGTTAAAGCCAACTCTCTCTGTTGATCTTTGCTGGTTTTCTTGGGATCCTTCACACTATTTATGATAACCTTGTCATCATGAGGTCTTGTCTTAAGTTTTCTTCCACATCTTTCTCGACACAGCGCTCCACAATCACCAGTGTCATCAGTTCTCTTCAGAATCCGACCAACAGTTGCTTTTTCTAGGCTCAAATTTTCGGCGATCTGTCTGATAACCAAATCAGCATGTTTTTCTGGGAGTAACAATACATGTTCGCTTCCTGGGTGTAACACCCATCATGAATTTCAGAAGTAATCATGAATTGAAAGGGAGAATTTGGTCAAACCACATTCACTCATGGAGCACGCTTGCAGGAATAGCCTTACAGAACAACAGCTATTGTAGCACTGATGAGAGTAGCAGGGTAACACTACAGCTGGAGGGTTGTCAGAAGTCAGTAGCAAACTTCTAAAAAGAACCCATACTATATTAATTAAGCAGGAGACTAAGACATATTATGAGATAAACACAAAATTTACTCTTGTCCTAATTGATTTGCATACTGCTGTAACTCCATGAAACAGCAGTAGCGCATTTAGTTCAAAACCGAAGGACCCGGGTTCAATCATGGGGGGGGTTCAGACATTAGCTTTATTTCCTTACAATTACTGTTCCTCTTCTGGCAGTACGTAGGTACCTAGGTGTTAGTTTCCGTACACATGTTGCCCGTCTTCACCTAGCAGTAAGTAGGTGCCTAGGTGTTAGTAAACTGTTGCTTGTGGCGTCAGGCAATAGCCTAACCTAACTTTCTCGTGTTATCCTTGCTTATTAACCCTCCTACCAATAATCCAATTAAAATCTGTCTTCACCTTTCCTTCTTCCTTTTCGTTCTCTCAGTTATCAAACCTTCGAATCCTGTAAATGAGAGAACATTTTTGAAAGGTCATTAAATCACCTCCTATTAATTATGGGCTAATTAGTATAACTTCCGTTGACAATTAAGCTCACGGAAATAATATTTCGAGATTTAATAATAAGTCATTTATAGACATTAATTAAAAATCACATAATATAACTTTGAAATAAATCGTTCATATTATAAATAAATGAAAGTGATATATTTTGTGATTTTTTCTATATTTATACTGGAATAAAGAGAGTGGATTTTTAAAACTTTCAGAAAGTTTTAAAAGTTTTTTTATTGCATAGATTTATCTTTCAGTTCATATTAAACACATTTGGCACGGCCGGGTTGGTACTAAGTTGACTTAGGTCAGGTCAGGTCAGGTGTGTCAGGAAACAGGACATGTGTTGTTTCCTGACGTTGGTCTTAGATGATGACCCGTAACTGGAGCTTTTGGTCGACTGATCCAGCCACTTAACAACAGTCACCTCGCATCCGCCTACACCAACACATTGTCTAACCTATTTTTCAAGCGACACAAGGTTTTAGCTTCTATATCGTTACTCGGGAGTGTGTTCCACTCATCCACAACTTTATTACCAAACTAATGCTTCCTATATGCTTTCCAGATCATTTTTTTTTTAAATTTCAACCCAATGCTGCGAGGCCTGACTTGGTTAGATATTTTAAGCACGTTATTTACAGTCTCTCTATTTATTTGTGCTTTCCATTTATACACCTCAATCATATCCTTCCCTAATTCAACGCCTATCTATATATAGTGCAGATTCAGGGCCCTCAGTCTATCCTTGTAGGAAAGATTTCTGATACACTATCACCAACTGTAGCTACCACCATCACTATCACCAACTGTAGCTACCACCATCACTATCACCAACTGTAGCTACCACCATCACTATCACCAACTGTAGCTACCACCATCACTATCACCAACTGTAGCTACCACCATCACTATCACCTACTGTAGCTACCACCATCATTATCACATACTGTAGCTTCCACCATCACTATCACCTACTGTATCAACCACCATCACTATCACCTACTGTATCTACAACCATCACTATCACCTACTGTATCTACAACCATCACTATCACCTACTGTATCTACAACCATCACTATCACCTACTGTATCTACAACCATCACTATCACCTACTGTAGTTACCACCATCACTATCACCTACTGTAGTTACCACCATCACTATCACCTACTGTATCAACCACCATCACTATCACATACTGTATCTACAACCATCACTATCACCTACTGTATCTACAACCATCACTATCACCTACTGTAGCTACCACCATCATTATCACCTACTGTAGCTACCACCATCACTATCACCTACTGTAGTTACCACCATCACTATCACCTACTGTAGTTACCACCATCACTATCACCTACTGTAGCTACCACCATCACTATCACCTACTGTAGCTACCACCATCACTATCACCTACTGTAGTTACCACCATCACTATCACCTACTGTAGTTACCACCATCACTATCAACTACTGTAGTTACCATTATGTAAGCACTGTTTTGCCCTTCTCTCTAATCGACTGATTCATGAGCGAAATGTCTCAGTAATAAATATCCAGGTGGCGTCCGTGTGAGTAATTAACAAGCTTCCCAGGTATTGATATCCTCTCAGTCTTAATAACAGGTTCTTCTAGGTCAACAATACAAATGGAACAGGTAAAAATGGAACAGGTAAAAATGGAACAGGTAAAAATGGAACAGGTAAAAATGGAACAGGTAAAAATGGAACAGGTAAAAATGGAACAGGTAAAAATGGAACAGGTAAAAATGGAACAGGTAAAATGGGAAATCGTAAAAATGGAAGGGGTAAAAATAGAAGAGGTAAAAATCGAAATTGTAAAAATGGAACAGGGACAAATAGCACAAAGGACAAGCAGGAAAAATAGAACGTAAACTTTTTGGAAGGTGCGAATTTATACATTCGACGAATGATGCTTAGGTTAAGTTAGGCTAGGTTAGGTTAAGTTAGGTTAGGTTAGGTTAGGTTAGGTTAGGTTAGGTTAGGTTAGGTTAAGTTAGGTTAAGTTAGGTTAGGATAGGTTAGGTTAAGTTAGGTTAAGTTAGGTTAGGTTAGGTTAGGTTAGGTTAGGTTAGGTTAGGTTAGGTTAGGTTAGGTTAGGTTAAGTTAGGTTAAGTTAGGTTAGGATAGGTTAGGTTAAGTTAGGTTAAGTTAGGTTAGGTTAAGTTAGGTTAGGATAGGTTAGGTTAGGTTAGGTTAGGTTAAGTTAGGTTAGGATAGGTTAGGTTAGGTTAGGTTAGGTTAGGTTAGGTTAGGTTAGGTTAGGTTAGGTTAAGTTAGGTTAGGATAGGTTAGGTTAGGTTAGGGTAAGTTAGGTTAGGATAGGTTAGGTTAGGTTAGGTTAGGTTAGGTTAAGTTAGGCTAGGTTAGGTTAGGTTAGGTGAGGTTAGGTTAGGTTAGGTTAGGTTAGGTTAAGTTAGGCTAGGTTAGGTTAGGTTAGGTTAGGTTAAGTTAGGTTAGGATAGGTTAGGTTAGGTTAGGTTAGGTTAGGTTAGGTTAAGTTAGGTTAGGTTAGGTTAGGTTAGGTTAGGTTAGGTTAGGTTAAGTTAGGTTAGGATAGGTTAGGTTAGGTTAGGTTAGGTTAGGTTAGGTTAGGTTAGGTTAAGTTAGGTTAGGATAGGTTAGGTTAGGTTAGGTTAGGTTAGGTTAAGTTAGGTTAGGTTAGGTTACGTTAGGTTAGGTTAGGTTAAGTTAGGTTAGGATAGGTTAGGTTAGGTTAGGTTAGGTTAGGTTAGGTTAAGTTAGGCTAGGTTAGGTTAAGTTAGGTTAGGATAGGTTAGGTTAGGTTAAGTTAGGTTAGGATAGGTTAGGTTAGGTTAAGTTAGGCTAGGTTAAGTTAGGTTAGGTTAAGTTAGACCAGGTTAGGTTAGGTTGTAGACAACAATGTCACATCACTTGTAACACACAGGAGACAACTGTCACATTACCAACGTTCCAACAGCTGTGCAGAACAATACAAGAGAATCCAGCAGGAGACAACAGGTACTCCAACTTTGACAAGTATTGTAGTTAAAATACATGACAGATCGTAAATACTGTATTAGCGATAAGAGAAGCGTCTCTCTGTTGTAGCTAACAAGAATTCATTTGTAAACATATTACAAATATACAATGATAAATAGGTAAAGTCGTAAAATATTGATGAGTGGGGCTGCTTAGTTAGGACCAGTGTCTAATGAAGCAGCAGGTGTGTGGCATCATAATTACATACCTGGAAGAGAGGTGAAGACGTTCTCATCTCTGAGTCGTCAAGGAAAGCTCTGTAACGACTTTTATATTGTTCTAATGACTCTGTGTACTCACCTAGTTGTGGTTGCAGAGGTCGATACATAGCTCCTGGTCCCGTCTCTTCACTGATCGCTACTAGGTTCTCTCTCTCCCTGCTCCATGAGCTTTATCATACCTCGTCTTAAAATTATGTATGGTATGTGTGTGTATGTGTGTGTATGTGTGTGTGTGTGTGTGTGTGTGTACTCACCTAGTTGAGGTTGCGGGGGTCGAGTCCGAGTTCCTGGCCCCGCCTCTTCACTGATCGCTACTAGGTCACTCTCCCTGAGCCGTGAGCTTTATCATACCTCTGCTTAAAGCTATGTATGGATCCTGCCTCCACTACATCGCTTCCCAAACTATTCCACTTACTGACTACTCTGTGGCTAAAGAAATACTTCCTAACATCCCTGTGATTCATCTGTGTCTTCAGCTTCCAACTGTGTCCCCTTGTTACTGTGTCCAATCTCTGGAACATCCTGTCTTTGTCCACCTTGTCAATTCCTCTCAGTATTTTGTATGTCGTTATCATGTCCCCCCTATCTCTCCTGTCCTCCAGTGTCGTCAGGTTGATTTCCCTTAACCTCTCCTCGTAGGACATATCTCTTAGCTCTGGGACTAGTCTTGTTGCAAACCTTTGCACTTTCTCTAGTTTCTTCACGTGCTTGGCTAGGTGTGGGTTCCAAACTGCCGCCGTGTGTGTGTGTGTGTGTGTGTGTGTGTGTGTGTGTGTGTGTGTGTGTGCTCTGATTGAACCCAGTTAACCTAACCCAGTTAAAGTACCCAAGTTAACTTAACCCAGTTAACCTAACCCAGATAACCTAACCCAGTTAACCTAACCCAGTTAAATTAACCCAGTTAACCTAACCCAGATAACCTAATTCAGTTAAATTAACCCAGTTAACCTAACCTACTCAGAACCTCTCCACAAGATCTTACAACCTCACATGAACGCTCTCAAGTTGATTCATTAAAAGTGGCTCTTAGACAAGTTGACGGATCAAAGTGCTTCTAAGAACAGCTTGATCAATCCTCTCCAGGTGTTAGCTAGTGTTCTGTGAGTGACAAGTGAATATAACAGGTGAGTACAACAGGTAAATACAACAGGTGAACACAACATGTAAGTACAACAGGTGAACACAGCAGGTAAATACAACAGATAATTACAACAGGTGAATACAACAGGTAAATACAACAGGTTAGCACAAAAGATAAATATAACAGGTGAACATAACAGGTAATACAACAGATAAATACAACAGGTGAGCACAAAAAGTAAACACAACAGGTTAGCACAACAGGTGAGCACAACAGGTAAATATAACAGGTAAGTACAAATGAACATAGTAAGAAAGTATAGCGTGAGAGGTCAAGTGAGGAAGTGAGAGTTACAAAGGCATGCTAACACAGGTCGATACTCATGTCAGAGGTCACGGGAGGTCAACACTCTACCTCTGCTACAAGGAGGTTACACTTCTTCCTTTACTCTCTGACGATATTCCTTTATTCCTCTACCTTCCTCCTCTACCTCACTCTTCTCCATTACTCCATCCTTCCCTCTGTTTCTTCCTCCTTCTCTCTTCAGCCCTCCCTCCCTCCATCCTTCCCTCCCTCCATCCTTCCCTCCCTCCATCCTTCCCTCCCTCCATCCTTCCCTCCCTCCATCTTGCTCGTTGTTCCTCAGAGCAAAACTTCTCTTCCGGAGCCTCCAGACTCTCACTACACACTCTCACACAATATTTTTTCGAGATTAATGGAGAGAGAGAGAGAGAGAGAGAGAGAGAGAGAGAGAGAGAGAGAGAGAGAGAGAGAGAGAGAGAGAGAGAGAGAGAGAGAGAGAGAGAGAGAAATATACCAGAAGAATAAACCTGGGACTTTATTTTCTGTCAGTTCCTCCTCGACGTTACTGACGAACTTCCATAAACCAAGCAAGATTTTGCCACCAAGATTATTATCATCCTCAGGGAAGTTAAGAGTATTGCTCCATAGCTGTAGTTTTTATAAGTTTACCCACAATTGACATGACACTGACATGAGGGTAACTGAGGTGTCATAACTTGTCTTCCCTGGATGATATTGTAATCACCTTAACCATGTCCAGACATGTCTTGCTTTATCTTCTTCAGGTGATGTCAAGTATGTATTAGTATTATCATGTGTCCAGTCATCATGTGTCCAGTCATCATGTGTCCAGTCATCATGTGTCCAGTCATCATGTGTCCAGTCATCATGTGTCCAGTCATCATGTGTCCAGTCATCATGTGTCCAGTCATCATGTGCACTGTTCACCAGGTGTGCATAGCAGTGTTCACCAGGTGTTCATAGCAGTGTTCACCAGGTGTTCATAGCAGTGTTCACCAGGTGTTCATAGCAGTGTTCACCAGGCGTTCATAGCACTGTTCACCAGGTGTTCATAGCAGTGTTCACCAGGTGTTCATAGCAGTGTTCACCAGGCGTTCATAGCACTGTTCACCAGGTGTGCATAGCAGTGTTCACCAGGTGTTCATAGCACTGTTCACCAGGTGTTCATAGCACTGTTCACCAGGTGTTCATAGCACTGTTCACCAGGTGTTCATAGCACTGTTCACCAGGTTTTCCCTGTTTGTTTTTCTATGCCGTCTTAACGCCTAGAGTATGCGTAACTGCTGTGTTAACTACTGTTTTAACTACTGAGTTAACTGCTGTCATAACTGCTATGTTAAGTGTTGTGTTGGACAGAGTACTTCTAGTGTCACATTTCCCTGTTACCTTCTTAATCAGAGCAGAGTGAGGTATCAGTGAATTGTTCTTTGTCCCTCTCCATCTTTATGGGAAAATTCTTCTTCTTCTTCTTCTTCTTCTTCTTCTTCTTCTTCTTCTTCTTCTGTGGTAATATCATCATGGTCCACTTCTCACTATAACCACAATATTCCCACTTGAGTCACTAGCACACAACTCTGGCCAGTTAAGAAACTTTCCACATACTTTCTTCCTCATTATTGCCCTCCTCGATACACCGGCAATAAAGCACCACTTGTTTGTGTCAAACATGATTACCTCTTACTTCACTGGCGCTGTATGACCTCTCTGGGTGTAGGCCTTCCAAATAATAATAATAATAATAATAATAATAATAATAATAATAATAATAATAATAATAATAATAATAATAATAATAATAATGTGTTTTTAGATCCTGTAATGTGGCTTCCTTGATGGTACTGACATGGTTTTGAATACATTGCAAGATAAGCATAATACTGATGTAGTATTCACTGACTTTGCTAAAGCCTTTAACAAGTGCTACCATGGCGGTGATTACAGACACAATGCGTGTAATGGGTGGAAAGACGAGCAGGCGGATATTTAACTTCCTAACTAATAGAACCCAAAGAGTACTCGTAAACTGGGTCAAATTAAAGTTTGCCACAGTAATATACTCTTGTTCCACAAGGCACAGTGCTCGCTCCACTTCTCTTTCTCTTTCTCATATCCGACATAGAGACATAAACCATAGAAGTCTGTCATCCTTTGCAGACAATACAAGACTTTGAGAGTAGCATCCACTGAAGACACAGCGAGTCTCCAAGCTGATATTAACCAAGTCTTCCAGTGGGCTACTGACAACATTATGATGCTCAATGAGGATAAATTTCAATTACTACTTAACAGTAAAACTGAAGATATAAAAACGAGCTCAGATTACAAAAGTAAAGGCGCTTCCTATGATCGTATTTGTCTGGACTTCCTCTTCTTTTCTGCAACATTGCTAGCTCCTGATATGTTGATTGCAACACAGAACTAGAGCTATCACTCAACTAACCAAAGGGTTATTTTACATTGAGTATATAAACCTTATGAGTGTATGGAATGTGAGTATATTGTGAGAGTGACGAGTTAGTTTGTCAAACTTTGGTTGTTGCTGCCTCAAAACTGTCAAAAAACAAGCCAACAAAAGCTTGTCTTTATTTGTTCATTTATTTCCTTGTTTCGGTGTGTGTGTGTGTGTGTGTGTGTGTGTGTGTACTCACCCAATTGAGGTTGCAGGGGTCGAGACTCAGCTCCTGGCCCCGCCTCTTCACTGATCGCTACTAGGTCCTCTCTCTGCTTCCTGAGCTTTGTCATACCTCGTGTTAAAGCTATGTATGGTTCCTGCCTCCACTACCTCACTTGCTAGACTATTCCACTTCCTGACGACTCTATGACTGAAGAAATACTTCCGAACATCCCTGTGACTCTTCTGAGTCTTCAGCTTCCAATTGTGACCCCTTGTTTCTGTGTCCCCTCTCTGGAACATCCTGTGTCTGTCCACCTTATCTATTCCCCGCAGTATATTGTATGTCGTTATCATGTCTCCCCTCACCCTTCTGTCCTCCAGTGTCGTCAGTCCGATTTCCCTCAGCCTTTCATCGTTTGACATTCCTCTGAGCTTTGGAACTAGCCTTGTTTCAAACCTTTGTACTTTCTCTAACTTCTTGACGTGATTGACCAGGTGTGGGTTCCAAACAGGTGCTGCATACTCCAGTATGGGCCTGACGTACGCAGTGTACAGTGTCTTGAACTATTCCTTATTAAGGTATCGGAACGCTATTCTCAGGTTTGCCAGGCGCCCATATGCTGCAGCAGTTATATGGTTGATGTGTGCATCCAGAGACGTGCTCGGTATTATGGTCACCCCAAGAGCTTTCTCCTTGAGTGAGGTTTGCAGTCTTTGTCCACCTAACCTATACTTTGTCTGCGGTCTTCTTTGCCCTTCCCCAATCTTCATGACTTTGCATTTGGCAGGGCTGAATTCGAGAAGCCAGTTTCTGGATCACGTGTCCAGTCTGTCCAGGTCTCTCTGTAGTCCTGCCTGATCCTCATCGGACTTAATTCTTCCCATCAACTACACATCGTCTGCGAACAGGGACACTTCAGAGTCTATCCCTTCCATCATCTCATTCACTGTGAGGGAAAAGTAGGTGTAAGTGGGGTTAAGGTTGTTCGGGCAACCAGGAAACATTAGTTACGTCGCGTGCACCCCCCCCTCCTCTCTGGCGGGCTGGGGCGAAACTAGTTCCTGGTGTCCGATTTGTTAGTTTCTACTCCTGGTAATATTGACCTTACCTGGTGTGGGTTGAGGTTTGGAGAGTCACTTCACCTCCACTCTTCTCCTAATCAGGTAGGGTGATATACAGGAGTATCACTGTTTGTTTCTTTATTTTGTTTGCTGGTTACCAGTAATGATTTTGGCATTTATCATTCTTTTCAATTCTTAAATGTTATATTATCATAACTATGGGTAACCAGTTTATTTTCTCTTATTTACCAGCTCTGTTCCTGGCGTGGTCTTCCAGGATAGACGCCAGATAAAGGAGCAAGACATGTTAATAATACTTATTAACATTATTCTACTACTACCGGCCCTTACCTATTCTACTTGTGCTCCATCCAAGTGGTAGGAGATTCCAGAACATCGGATTACCATCTGCCCAGGATAACCTACATAAATAACATCAGAGGAACTATCCAGGGCCATACCTACTCCTACCCCACTACAAGAACTGAAGGCCATTTTTTTTTTTATTATATTTAAATTTTAAGTAAAATTCTCAAAAATCATTTTTCTTGTTTTTCCTTAAATCATTTCTTTATTTATTTTTCCATTAGTTTCTTTCGTTCAGTTGGAAGGCGTTCCACTGACACTTCTGTTACCTTGTCATAAAACTCCAGAAGGTCTGTGACACAGGATTTGCCTTTCATAAATCCATGCTGGTTGTCATTTATAATCTTGTTCCGTTCTAGGTGCTCCACCACTCTCCTCCTGATAATCTTCTCCATGACTTTGCATACTATACACGTCAGAGGCACTGGTCTGTAGTTTAGTGCCTCGTTTCTGTCTCCTTTCTTAAAATTGGGGACTACATTTGTCGTCTTCCGTATCTCAGGTAGTTGCCCAGTTGCAAGGGATGTATTGAAGATTGTGGTTAGTGGCACGCACAGCGTCTCTGCTCCTTCTCTGAGGACCCATGGGGAGATGTTGTCCGGTCCCATCGCCTTTGAAGTATCAAGGTCACTTAGCAGCTTCTGCACCTCCTTCTCCGTTGTTCATATGTCATCCAACACTTGTTGGTATATTCCCTCTTGATGTTCCCTTCTGTACTGTCTTCCCAGAGCTCTTCCTGTCTCTACTGTAAATACTTCCTTAAATCTCCTGTATAGCTCCTCACATACCTCCTGATCGTTTCTTGTAGTTCCCCACCTTCTGTCCTCAGCCTGATCACCTGGTCTTTGACTGTTGTCTTCCTCCTGATGTGGCTATACAACAGTTTCGGGTCAGACTTGACTTTCGATGCTATAGTATTTTCATATTGTCGCTGGGCCTCCCTGCTTACCTGTGCATACTTGTTCCTGGTGTGTGTGTGTGTGTACTCACCTAGTTGAGGTTGCAGGGGTCGAGACTCAGCTCCTGCCCCCGCCTCTTCACCGAGTGCTACTAGGTCATCTCTCTCCCTGCTCCACGAGCTTTATCATACCTCATCTTAAAGCTATGTATGTTTCCTGCCTCCACTACCTCACTTGCTAGGCTATTCCACTTCCTGACAACTCTATGACTGAAGAAATACTTCCTAACATCCCTTTGACTCATCTGGGTCTTCAACTTCCAATTGTGACCCCTTGATTTTGTGTCCGCTCTTTGAAACATCCTCTGTGTGTGTGTGTGTGTGTGTGTGTGTGTGTGTGTGTGTGTGTGTGTGTGTGTGTGTGTGTGTGTGTGTGTGTGTGTGTGTGTGTGTGTGTGTGTGTGTGTGTGTGTGTGGTGAGAGGGGAGGGAGAGGGTGGTATCAGGGTCCTGGGAAAGTAAACATGGCTTAAGGTGAAACTCAACAAGGATGTTTAACAGTGAGATGTGTGCGAGTAATGGTTGCCTGAGAGGTGTATTGACTAGGAACATGGCGGCCACGAGTGTGTGCGTCTGAGCGTATTAAGCGATGAACTGAAGCTGAACACCGGCAGGTAGGCACCAGCAGGCAGGCACCAGCAGGCGGGCAGGCACCAGCAGGCAGGCACCAGCAGACAGGCAGGCACCAGCAAAAAGGAACCAGCAGGCAGGCACCGGCAGGCAGGCAGACACCAGCATGAAGGCACCAGCAGGCAGACACAGTACCCAGGCACTACCATGCAGGCATCAGCTGCGTACTTTGTACTGTGTACTTTGATGCAGTGTGCAGGTTCGAATCGTGCTGCGGACTGAGAGATAATCTTTGTAAATAATTTCGTCCCTTTGCGAATTGTTAAGCATTCCTAAATCTCTTTCGAGGCTCACTGCATGTATCAGGATTTGATGAAATAGCTTGTCACAAGCCTGGTGTTCCGGGGTATGGGAGTGACCATCTAGCTTGGGCTAGGAGCCCATACTGGTCTTGGGACTGGCTGTGTGGCTAAAGTACACTGTGTACTTTGATGCAGAGTACGCAGGTTCTAATCTTGCTGTGGACTGAAAGAACACACACACACACACACACACACACACACACACACACACACACACACACACACACACACACACACATACACACACTAACATCCTGTCATCCTCTGTTAAAATAATTTTGGCCTTGTCCCACACCATTATGTGAGCGAGTTTATGTATGATTCATGTGTATGTGTTATGACTCCTGCATGCCTGTGTTCCTGAAGTCTAACATTAAGACTATGCGCAGTGTCACTCACGTAATAATTGTCGTACGTAAAGAATGGTATGAACACCTTCTAAACTGTTGGAAGATCCGTGGAGGTCAAGGCTTCCCGGTATTTGACCAGTAGGAAGAATGATACATCTGTGAACCTCGGTGTTTTCCCTGGTGCTCGACATAAGGTGTGGTGCTCTACGCCTACAGTCAAAACTGAAATGGAGTGGGTATGTAAGAGAAAATCTCAAATGGAAGGTCATTTTTTCAAGATATTCGCTACTACAAGCCTGTAAGTATACCGCATATGGTTCTGACATCCTGATGAGATTGTGTGACATCATCTCTAGCAGAGATGATGTCACACTCTAAATTTGAGTATGTGATGGAGTTTTAAGAGGTAG
This sequence comes from Cherax quadricarinatus, assembly GCF_038502225.1. Taxonomy (NCBI): domain Eukaryota; kingdom Metazoa; phylum Arthropoda; class Malacostraca; order Decapoda; family Parastacidae; genus Cherax; species Cherax quadricarinatus. Next base: position 1,158,594 of record NC_091330.1, on the reverse strand, counting down.
ACATCAAGGAAGGTGAGGGAGTGGTTTTTTCCGACTATCTATTATTTCTGTGTTGAATGGCGGTGGATTAGTGAGTTTTCTATTTAATAAAATGGAAAAAACGTGATGTCTTACACAAAAAGATAAACAAACACTTGAGCACCCAAAACTCGACTCAGCCAAGAGTAAAAGCAAAGAAGACAAAGAGTGATTAAGTTATGCCTGCGTGCAGTATGCTCGAGAACTGTGCTATGTGTGTAAGACCTAACCAGACCTTCACGCCACATTGAGCACTAGTCACGAGCTTCTCTCCCACTGGCTCTACCTTACTCAAATATTAGCCCACCTAGACCAAACTTATACTGACGCTCAGGTATAGCGTCTTGGTTGTTAAGCGCTCTCTCTCTCTCTCTCTCTCTCTCTCTCTCTCTCTCTCTCTCTCTTCCCCTCTACTGGCTACCTCCGCTCTTGCACATTTTTATCCTATCCCCTCTCCCTTAGTTCCCCTTCTCTTCCTCCCGTCATTGCATCCCCTTCTCTTTCACCTCCCTTACCCCTGGGTACCCTCCCTATACCCTGTGTTGACCACCCTTTACCTTATGTTGGCTTCCCTTTTCCCCGTGTGCCATCCCTCTCCCCTGTGCTAACCTCCCTCTACCCTGTGATGGCCTCCCTATCCCTCACCACTCCCCCTCCCGCCGGTCAGAGTCAGGCTGGGATATGGTCACTTGTGACAGATGTCACAGATAAACATCTTACCCTAGCTAATATATTGAGTAGCCCTGAAGGTGCACCTCTAAGTACTTTGCCTGATTTTTTTTCCTTTTTGTGTCTCCAAGTGATAATACAAGAACGCCTCATCCGATCAGCTTCAAACTTTTAACGCTGATACACGGTAACTACGACAAGATTCTAGAAGTGGTTGTCACGTGCAAGTTGCATAGCCTCAACCTCGCAGCAACCCAAGTGCATTTATATATATGCACTTGGGTTGCTGCAAAACAACCACGGGGGGAATTCAATGATAGCTCTAGGCCTTTCGTGTTGCAATCAACACATCATCAGGAGCTTGCAATATTGCAGAAAAGAGGAGGAGATCCAAGCAGATACGATCACAGGAAGCGCCTTTGCAAAGACGCTTCCTGTGATCGTACAACCACACATAAGCATATTCCTGAATATCCTCAGTAACCAGCGTCACTCTCTGTAGTGCAAGAAACTCTATAATGGAGGAAAAATAGATACAAATGTTATATAATGCGATCCTTTAGTGACTGCGTTTAGTGAAACGTAATCAATAAAGCATATCATTATACTGCATTTGTGTCCATTTTTCCATCGTGTCGATATTTTATGTCAATAGGAAGGAGCTAAAGCTTTTTGATTGGTTAATTTTGGGTGATGAAGATTTTCTCTGTTGGATACAGGCAGTTAGAGGCAGTTTTAGCAATTTTATGAGCCGTGGAAAGGCTCTAGTTAGACCAAAACAAGATAACACCACAGTGTTACTTGCCCGACAAAGGGGGTTTACAGTAGTTCATCACCTGTCCGTATGGGTGCACCATTTGACTAGCTTGTGGTGAACGTCTGCTAGTTAGGGTAAGTTACCTCGCAAGTAGGATCACCCTGGAGCTTCACACTCCTCACAAACCTCGAGATGGTTCAAACCATACTAGAGTCTGTCCTCTCTATCAGTTTCCAAAACGATAGTAAATGAGAGTTCTGACGTTAATGCTATCTCTCTCTCTCTCTCTCTCTCTCTCTCTCTCTCTCTCTCTCTCTCTCTCTCTCTCTCTCTCTCGTCAAGCCCACTCACAATGTGGTATGTGTTAAATCCACAGTATATAGTGTAAATAATTAGGTTTAGTGGTGGGAGTATATATATGGTAAATCAAAAGTTAACATGTGATATAAACTGTATTCTTCATTCTCTTGAGTGCTGTGTCCTGCTGCTGTCTTGCATGACCAGGTGCAACTGGCTTTTGCAAGTACTTATATTCGTTATACACTCCCTTTCCCCTTTCACTACCCCTCTCTCCCTCTCTCTCTCTCTCTCTCTCTCTCTCTCTCTCTCTCTCTCTCTCTCTCTCTCTCTCTCTCTCTCTCTCTCTCTCTCTCTCTCTCTCTCTCTCTCTCTCCCTCTCCCTCTCCCTCTCCTTCGGGTGCTTCCCTCTCCGCATTTTTCCACTTTCCTCCGTCGTCACACATTTCCTGTCGCATCATTCCCCTCCTCTCCTGGTTCGCCTTGTGTCCCCTATTCTCCTGGTCTGCCTTGTTTCCCCTTCTCTTCGTGTCTTCCGCTTCTCTGAGTCTCTACACTTCTCTCCCCTCTCCCTCGAGACCCCTCACCTCCCACTGTTTTCCTGTTCTATCTTCCCTTTCCCGTCCTTCCCTTTCCTTTCCCGTCTTTACTCGCCTTTTCTTCCCTATCCCTTTCTTGTTTCTCCCTTTCCTTCTTGTTTCTCCTCCCTTCTTCACTATGTCGGATCAGCCCCTTCCCTTCTCGTTCTTCCTATCCTCTCTCTTCCGTGTCTAATTCCTCTTCTCTCCCACTCTCCTCTCACTCTCCATTTTCCTTTTTTTCTTCCCATTTCCCACTTTCCTTCCCATGTCTCCCGTCCTCATCACCCTTCCTTCTCCCATCTTCATCTCCCTCTGAGATTCCACTGCCTTTTTCCTCTTTACACTTCCTTTCGTGTATATGTATAAGCATGTATGTGTGGGTATTTGGGCGTATGTGTATGTATGCATGTGTATATTTACATATGTATCTCTATGTGTATGTTATGCATGTGGGCTGGGTAATTTTCACTGGCGTTCCTTGACCTGAGCCTAAGAACACAGGGGCGAGATACATCATAAGTTACAAACTTGAAACTCCTAGAGGGATTCATCTCAAATCTGCCCATAGGAATGACTCCCTACGAATGCAAGAAGCTTAACAGACAGTGTAATATATCCCCAATGAAAAGCAGGAATACCATACATACAGTGAGAGACAACACAACATGTATCAGCCTCACACCATACATTATTGCCAACAGATTCTTTACAGTCTTCAAGAGGGACCTGAATAAGTTCCTAAAATCAGCTCCTTGTGAACCGTACTGTAATTCGTACGTTGGACTACTTGCAGCTAGCAGTAACAGCCTGGTTGATCAGCCTTTGATCTACCAGGAGGCCTGGTCATGGACCGGGCCGCGGGGACGTTGACCCTTGGATCACTTTCCAGGTAGACTCCTGGTAGACTCTCCCGAAGTCTCTGGCCGTGTACCTATCCTTGAAACTGTGTATAAAATTTATCCCCGCACCTCCTAATTTAGTTTAGTCCAGCAACCACCCAGGGAAGTACTACCGTCCTGCCAGATGACTGTGAAACAAAAACCTGTAACTGTTTTGCATGATGGTAGGATTGCTGGTTTCTTTTTCTGTCTCATAAACACGCTAAGATAACAGGGATATCTTGCTACTCCTACTTACACTTTGGTCACACTTCATAGACACGCACATGCATATATATATATACATACATCTAGGTTTTTCTCCTTTTTCTAAATAGCTCTTGTTCTTTTTATTTCTTCTATTGTCCATGGGGAAGTGGAAAAGAATCTTTCCTCCGTAAGCCATGCGTGTCGTATGAGGCGACTAAAATGCCGGGAGCAATGGGCTAGTAACCCCTTCTCCTGTATACAATTACTAAAAAAGAGAAGAAGAAAAACTTTATAAAACTGGGTTGCTTAAATGTGCGTGGATGTAGTGCGGATGACAAGAAACAGATGATTGCTGATGTTATGAATGAGAAGAAGTTGGATGTCCTGGCCCTAAGCGAAACAAAGCTGAAGGGGGTAGGAGAGTTTCAGTGGGGGGAAATAAATGGGATTAAATCTGGAGTATCTGAGAGAGTTAGAGCAAAGGAAGGGGTAGCAGTAATGTTAAATGATCAGTTATGGAAGGAGAAAAGAGAATATGAATGTGTAAATTCAAGAATTATGTGGATTAAAGTAAAGGTTGGATGCGAGAAGTGGGTCATAATAAGCGTGTATGCACCTGGAGAAGAGAGGAATGCAGAGGAGAGAGAGAGATTTTGGGAGATGTTAAGTGAATGTATAGGAGCCTTTGAACCAAGTGAGAGAGTAATTGTGGTAGGGGACTTGAATGCTAAAGTAGGAGAAACTTTTAGAGAGGGTGTGGTAGGTAAGTTTGGGGTGCCAGGTGTAAATGTAAATGGGAGCTCTTTGATTGAACTTTGTATAGAAAGGGGTTTAGTTATAGGTAATACATATTTTAAGAAAAAGAGGATAAATAAGTATACACGATATGATGTAGGGCGAAATGACAGTAGTTTGTTGGATTATGTATTGGTAGATAAAAGACTGTTGAGTAGACTTCAGGATGTACATGTTTATAGAGGGGCCACAGATATATCAGATCACTTTCTAGTTGTAGCTACACTGAGAGTAAAAGGTAGATGGGATACAAGGAGAATAGAAGCATCAGGGAAGAGAGAGGTAAAGGTTTATAAACTAAAAGAGGAGGCAGTTAGGGTAAGATATAAACAGCTATTGGAGGATAGATGGGCTAATGAGAGCATAGGCAATGGGGTCGAAGAGGTATGGGGTAGGTTTAAAAATGTAGTGTTAGAGTGTTCAGCAGAAGTTTGTGGTTACAGGAAAGTGGGTGCAGGAGGGAAGAGGAGCGATTGGTGGAATGATGATGTAAAGAGAGTAGTAAGGGAGAAAAAGTTAGCATATGAGAAGTTTTTACAAAGTAGAAGTGATGCAAGGAGGGAAGAGTATATGGAGAAAAAGAGAGAAGTTAAGAGAGTGGTGAAGCAATGTAAAAAGAGAGCAAATGAGAGAGTGGGTGAGATGTTATCAACAAATTTTGTTGAAAATAAGAAAAAGTTTTGGAGTGAGATTAACAAGTTAAGAAAGCCTAGAGAACAAATGGATTTGTCAGTTAAAAATAGGAGAGGAGAGTTATTAAATGGAGAGTTAGAGGTATTGGGAAGATGGAAGGAATATTTTGAGGAATTGTTAAATGTTGATGAAGATAGGGAAGCTGTGATTTCGTGTATAGGGCAAGGAGGAATAACATCTTGTAGGAGTGAGGAAGAGCCAGTTGTGAGTGTGGGGGAAGTTCGTGAGGCAGTAGGTAAAATGAAAGGGGGTAAGGCAGCCGGGATTGATGGGATAAAGATAGAAATGTTAAAAGCAGGTGGGGATATAGTTTTGGAGTGGTTGGTGCAATTATTTAATAAATGTATGGAAGAGGGTAAGGTACCTAGGGATTGGCAGAGAGCATGCATAGTTCCTTTGTATAAAGGCAAAGGGGATAAAAGAGAGTGCAAAAATTATAGGGGGATAAGTCTGTTGAGTGTACCTGGTAAAGTGTATGGTAGAGTTATAATTGAAAGAATTAAGAGTAAGACGGAGAATAGGATAGCAGATGAACAAGGAGGCTTTAGGAAAGGTAGGGGGTGTGTGGACCAGGTGTTTACAGTGAAACATATAAGTGAACAGTATTTAGATAAGGCTAAAGAGGTCTTTGTGGCATTTATGGATTTGGAAAAGGCGTATGACAGGGTGGATAGGGGGGCAATGTGGCAGATGTTGCAAGTGTATGGTGTAGGAGGTAGGTTACTGAAAGCAGTGAAGAGTTTTTACGAGGATAGTGAGGCTCAAGTTAGAGTATGTAGGAAAGAGGGAAATTTTTTCCCAGTAAAAGTAGGCCTTAGACAAGGATGTGTGATGTCACCGTGGTTGTTTAATATATTTATAGATGGGGTTGTAAGAGAAGTAAATGCGAGGGTCTTGGCAAGAGGCGTGGAGTTAAAAGATAAAGAATCACACACAAAGTGGGAGTTGTCACAGCTGCTCTTTGCTGATGACACTGTGCTCTTGGGAGATCCTGAAGAGAAGTTGCAGAGATTGGTGGATGAATTTGGTAGGGTGTGCAAAAGAAGAAAATTAAAGGTGAATACAGGAAAGAGTAAGGTTATGAGGATAACAAAAAGATTAGGTGATGAAAGATTGAATATCAGATTGGAGGGAGAGAGTATGGAGGAGGTGAACGTATTCAGATATTTGGGAGTGGACGTGTCAGCGGATGGGTC